>NC_090657.1:34448249-34748249 GCF_040937935.1 Hyperolius riggenbachi | reverse complement strand
ATAAGATTTCCAGACTGCGCATTCAATCTGGCTTTGCTGGGAATGATTATTGCTGAGTCATTATAGCAGAGCCACAAGGGGGCAGGCTTGGGCTTGAAAAGACACCACAGAAGACAGACTCAGCTATAATCTTTCCATAGCAAAGCTAGACTGAGCAGCCTGAGTGCTCAGTCGGGGATTCTTATCAGAGGTGATAACAGTCAGATTAAACACAGAACAAAGAAACAAAGAGCAGATTAGGTGTTTACTGTCATGTTCCCACTGATTTATAAGGTAAAATACATGAGGGTACTTCATCTCTGGTTCTCTTTAAGTTTACCAGTAGTTACCTCATCTCAACAAAGATACACTGCTGTGAAATGAGGGGTGCGGCAAAGTTGTGGTAAACTCTCTAATATAAAAAAGCTGAATTCATTTCAGTGTGAATGTGAAAAAATAACAAGCATCTCCCAAGAAGACCTCATTGTTGCACTGGTGGAAACATATCCTGATGTGTTAAAGTGAACCTGGGGTGAAAATAAACTGATGAGATAAACAAATATATTTATCCTCCTACTCCTAAAAATGACTTTTTTAGTCATCCCAGGTTTTTATTTTATATTTAAACATTTAGAAAGTAGATTGAAAGTTTTGTTGTCTCTGCTCAGTTGCAGTCTATTAAGTGTCCCTAAATGAAAATACATGAACTATATTGATTCTTTCTCTCTCCCTCTGCTCTCAGAAATATGTAGAAAAATGTATTCTGCCAGGAAAACTTTTATGGCTGTAATTTGCTTATCGATGATGTTTACTATATTCCTGAAAAGGTACTGACAAGACAGAAGCTGCCACTTCCATTCTTAAATATTAACTCTTTCAGGTAGCAAAATAAAACAAGTAAAACAGCCCGGTTATTAATATGTTTTGTACTGTAAATACACCCGTTTATCTCATCATATCACATATCGCCTCGGGTACACTTTAATAGGGTCTTCTGTTCATGATTGGATTGAATTAAATATGTGGAAAGGTTTTGCAATAGTGAGGACATGTTAAAAAAAGCTTTGTTAACATCTTCTTTTTGGGATAGAATACATCAATTCTATGAGCTAAAAACTGGATATGTCTATTCTTAATGTGTCTTTGTCTTTGGTTCATTTATCAGGAAATGAGTGAGAAGGGCCAGCAGATGAGTGGTAATGTGAACGTGGAGATGGATGCAGCTCCAGGGAACGACCTGACCAAGATCTTAGGTGACATGAGAGATCAGTATGAATACATGACTGAGAAGAACAGAAAGGAAGCAGAGGCTTGGTATCTAACTCAGGTATGGCTCTCATAGTATCTCCTGATGCCTAGCTCATGCATGGCTCTCATAGTGTCACATCAATACTATGCCTCTTTATGATATCCCATCGTACCTAGCTGAACTATGACTTCAGAAGGCGTCCCATGGTATTTAGCAAAGGGGGACTACATGGTACTTAGCTCAGACCTGACACTTCATGGCATTCCATAATACCAGGAACAGGTATGGCTCCTCATAGTATCCACAGTAGGCAGCTCAGGCATGGCTTCTCACAATATACAACGATTCCTAGCTCAACTATGGCTCTCCATGGAATCCAGTGGTTTATAGCCTAGTTATGGCTCCTCAAGACAAGTTAGCAGATTTACCCTTGATGTCCAAAGGTATCCCATTGGGAAGCAGGAAATTTGGGCGCATGAGGCAGGTGGACAAAAAGGGCGCCTACATTCACTCCCATAATAAATATTGTTTAATGGGCGCCCAACAGGAAAAAAGGGCGCCGGAGAAAAATAACGTTTTAAAAGCGGAGCCCGGAGACTTTTAATGTTTTATAACTGCTTCTCATGATTACACATTATTTAATGATTTATAATTTTGTAAACATTATTTTTAAACGAAAAATTGTACAATTTTTTTTAAACATTATTTTTAAACGAAAAACCGCACAATATTTTTTAAAACATTATTAATGCTTATCACAGAGGGTCTTAGGATTAGGCACCACCAGGGGGGTCTTAGGGTTAGGCACCACCAGGGGGGTCTTAGGTTTAGGCACCACGAGGGGGGTCTTAGGTTTAGGCACCACCAGGGGGGTCTTAGGTTTAGGCACCACCAGGGGGGTCTTAGGTTTAGGCACCACCAGGGGGGTCTTAGGTTTAGGCACCACCAGGGGGGTCTTATGTTTAGGCACCACCAGGGGGTCTAGGGGTTAGGGGAAGGTACAGGGAGGGTTCTGTGTGAGAGTAGGGTTAGGTATAGCTTTAGTAACATTCTTATTAATGTTTTATAAAACGTTATTATAAATTTAACTTTTTAAACAGGGAAGATTAACGTTTTTACAATTCCCGATATCATACACATTATTTAATGATTTATAACTTTATAAAACATTATTTTTAAACGAAATATAGCACAATTTTTTTTTAAACGTTATTCATGCTTATCGTTTAAAACCCTGCGCCCTTTTTCCCGGCACCCTTTTTTAACGTACGCATCCCACTGTACCTAGTCTCCACATGGTATCCCACAATATATTGCCAAAATATGGCTTTGTGTGAAATTCCATAGTACCAACCTCAACTTTCCCCATGGCAGTGATGGTATTTAGTCTAGATATGGCCCTTCAAGGTATTTCATGTTATCTAACTTAGCCCTGATCCCCAATGGTAAACCATTGTACCTAGATCAGGTATGGCTTTCCATGGCATGCCACTTAACATTGTCCAAATATGTCTCCCAATTATACCTTCTATAACCTTGCTCAGTTATTAGTATCCCATAGCAGATATTGCTCCCATAGTGACTAGTTCAAGCATCATTTCTCATGGTACCCAGTCCAGGTAAGGCTTCAGATTTCTATATGGCTTCCTAGTTTGTTGTCTCAGTTTTTCATTGTAACTGCATTATTATTTACAGAGTGAATCTCTGCAGAAGGAAGTTGTAACCCACACAGAACAAGTGCAGAGCAGCAAGACGGAGATCACAGAGCTGAGACGCACCATGCAGGGCCTGGAGATCGAACTGCAGTCACAGTACAGCATGGTGAGTCAATGAGCCAAGACCACATTCAGGGACTAATATAAAGACTACCTAATATGGTCACCCAACTAATGCACATCAGTTCCCGAAGATCACTTGTTTTCCAAGTTCAGCAAAACTCGGCAGGCCTCATGTGGTCCACATTATATATTGACTTCTACACCACACCCATACACAGGTTGGATTGTGATCCTGCTAAAGAGAGATGCCAGAAGTATGGTTCAAAATAAATAAAAATAAAGTGAAAGTTAGGCGTTACCTTGAAATCTTTACTCCCTGCCAAACAGTTGAATCATGTCCTTGGTTTTCCAAAAAGTCCTTTCTGCCCAAATCTGCAGCACAAGTAGTAGCTACCAGTGGTGCTCAGCAGAGCTCGAATATTCGAGTAGCTCGAATATTCGAGCTCTTTTTCAGCTATTCGAGCTCGGTATTCGAGCTCCGAATAGCTGGAGCTATTCGAATGGGCTATCCGAGTACACTCGAATAGCCCATTCACTATTCGAGCTATTCGAGCAACCCGGCGCTATTCGAGCTCGGTACCGAGCTCGAATAGCGTCATAGCCCAGATTGATGTCCTTAGAGCCAATCAGAGGGCTCCCAGGCCCTCTGACGGCAGCCAATCACAGAGGGGGACCCTGGCCAGCCCCTACCCTATAAATAGCGGCCGCCATGTTCCGTTTCTCCGTGCTTGCCTGAGACTTGTACAGAGAGAGAGTTGCTCCTTTGTGCTTTGGCTTAGCAAGAGCTCTATTGTGGTCATTTACCTAGCGTTTTTGCTCACATACACCTCCTATACACACCTATATTGTTGTTAGTTATTTAGACATTGTATTTTAGTTAGTAGCTTGTGTGTTACATTAGAGACAGGCAGCTGCTGCAAGCTTACAGGTTTAGGCCTCAGGGGGGCCTTGCCTCTGTGGGCAGCTGTCCTCTGTTTATTTCTCTCATCTATACCAGTATTTCTGCTGTCCTTTACTAATAGTATTGTAGTTATACTGTACTAGGAGTAGGACACTCACTGACTGTCACTGTTTATAGGCTACTAGCTAGCTCCTGCGTGTGTGCACTCACTCACTGTCTGTGTGTACACACACTCTATTTCCTTCTGATTACTGATAGATTATTGTTAGTTAGTTGTACTTACTTACTACTTACTCTTACTGTACCCGTAGGGACACTCACTGTCACTGTTCATATAGGCTACTAGCTCCTGCGTGTGCGCACTGCACTCACTGTCTGAGTGTACACACACAACACACACTCTATTTCCTTCTGATCGCTGATTGATTATTGTAATTAGTTAGTTCTACTTACTGTTACTACTTACTCTTACTGTACTAGGAGTCTAGGACACTCAGTCACTGTGTTCATAGGCTACTAGCTCCTGCGTGCGTGCACTCACTGTCTGAGTGTACACACACCCCCCACACTCCATTTCCTTCTGATCGCTGATTGATTATTGTAATTAGTTAGTTCTACTTACTGTTACTACTTACTCTTACTGTACTAGGAGTCTAGGACACTCAGTCACTGTGTTCATAGGCTACTAGCTCCTGCGTGCGTGCACTCACTGTCTGAGTGTACACACACCACCCACACTCCATTTCCTTCTGATCGCTGATTGATTATTGTAATTAGTTAGTTCTACTTACTGTTACTACTTACTCTTACTGTACTAGGAGTCTAGGACACTCAGTCACTGTGTTCATAGGCTACTAGCTCCTGCGTGCGTGCACTCACTGTCTGAGTGTACACACACCACCCACACTCCATTTCCTTCTGATCGCTGATTGATTATTGTAATTAGTTAGTTCTACTTACTGTTACTACTTACTCTTACTGTACTAGGAGTCTAGGACACTCAGTCACTGTGTTCATTGGCTACTAGCTCCTGCGTGCGTGCACTCACTGTCTGAGTGTACACACACCACCCACACTCCATTTCCTTCTGATCGCTGATTGATTATTGTAATTAGTTAGTTCTACTTACTGTTACTACTTACTCTTACTGTACTAGGAGTCTAGGACACTCAGTCACTGTGTTCATAGGCTACTAGCTCCTGCGTGCGTGCACTCACTGTCTGAGTGTACACACACCACCCACACTCCATTTCCTTCTGATCGCTGATTGATTATTGTAATTAGTTAGTTCTACTTACTGTTACTACTTACTCTTACTGTACTAGGAGTCTAGGACACTCAGTCACTGTGTTCATAGGCTACTAGCTCCTGCGTGCGTGCACTCACTGTCTGAGTGTACACACACCACCCACACTCCATTTCCTTCTGATCGCTGATTGATTATTGTAATTAGTTAGTTCTACTTACTGTTACTACTTACTCTTACTGTACTAGGAGTCTAGGACACTCAGTCACTGTGTTCATAGGCTACTAGCTCCTGCGTGCGTGCACTCACTGTCTGAGTGTACACACACCACCCACACTCCATTTCCTTCTGATCGCTGATTGATTATTGTAATTAGTTAGTTCTACTTACTGTTACTACTTACTCTTACTGTACTAGGAGTCTAGGACACTCAGTCACTGTGTTCATAGGCTACTAGCTCCTGCGTGCGTGCACTCACTGTCTGAGTGTACACACACCCACACTCCATTTCCTTCTGATCGCTGATTGATTATTGTAATTAGTTAGTTCTACTTACTGTTACTACTTACTCTTACTGTACTAGGAGTCTAGGACACTCAGTCACTGTGTTCATAGGCTACTAGCTCATGCGTGCGTGCACTCACTGTCTGAGTGTACACACACCACCCACACTCCATTTCCTTCTGATCGCTGATTGATTATTGTAATTAGTTAGTTCTACTTACTGTTACTACTTACTCTTACTGTACTAGGAGTCTAGGACACTCAGTCACTGTGTTCATAGGCTACTAGCTCCTGCGTGCGTGCACTCACTGTCTGAGTGTACACACACCCACACTCCATTTCCTTCTGATCGCTGATTGATTATTGTAATTAGTTAGTTCTACTTACTGTTACTACTTACTCTTACTGTACTAGGAGTCTAGGACACTCAGTCACTGTGTTCATAGGCTACTAGCTCCTGCGTGCGTGCACTCACTGTCTGAGTGTACACACACCCACACTCCATTTCCTTCTGATCGCTGATTGATTATTGTAATTAGTTAGTTCTACTTACTGTTACTACTTACTCTTACTGTACTAGGAGTCTAGGACACTCAGTCACTGTGTTCATAGGCTACTAGCTCCTGTGTGCGTGCACTCACTGTCTGAGTGTACACACACCCACACTCCATTTCCTTCTGATCGCTGATTGATTATTGTAATTAGTTAGTTCTACTTACTGTTACTACTTACTCTTACTGTACTAGGAGTCTAGGACACTCAGTCACTGTGTTCATAGGCTACTAGCTCCTGCGTGCGTGCACTCACTGTCTGAGTGTACACACACTAAATTTACTTGTGATTACTACTGATTATTGTAACTGCTAGTTGTACTTCCTGACTGTTACTACTTACTTACTGTACTAGGGGACACTCACTCAGTCACCTCACCAACCAACCCACTCCATTAAAGTACCCCACTTTTCACCCGCCCTTTTAAAAAACTTTTGTCTATACGCCCAAAACATTGAAGATGTCTGGAAGTGGCAGCCAGCGCGGTTTGGGCAAGGGGAAGGGCAGCAAGGGAATCAGGAGGAGAGGGAGCAGCATTGTGGCAAGCCGCGGCCGCGGGCACGCCACCATGCACAGTTCCGCAGCAGCAGCAGCAGCGTCAGTGGCTAACATTCCTCCCATAGCCACTGGCCGTGGACGCCTTGGGCGCCGCCCAGCAGGAGCATCTGCAACTCACGCTGCAGAGACACAGCAGCAGCAGCGTGTAGCACCTGCTCCCATTTTCCTCCAGCCGGGTCGGAAACGTCCCATTGAGGAAAAGGATGCAGACACTGTGGTGCAACTCATGACGGAGGATGAGCAGCCCGCCATCAGCTCTGCATCCGAGGCCTCCACCCTCACCACCACCACCACCACCACCCCTGTTCGCAGCAGCCGCCCAGCAGGGCCTGGGGAGGAGGCCAGTTCACCATCAGTCGCCGACCTGTCACTCAGCAGTCTTTTTACCCCAGGCACCATCAGGGTATTGTCTGCTGTTGTTGGCGATTTTGAGGAGGAGATGCTGATGGGCACTTTGGGGGAGGAGGGATTGGACAGCAAGACTGTGGCGACAGTCAAGCGTCCCATCCATGCATCAGGAGAGGAGTTTGGGGGGTCATCATCCCAGCAGGACATGTTTCAGGAGGGGCATGATGATGATGACCCGGTGACAGACAGAGACTGGGTGCCACCACCTCCAGGGGATGTCGTCCTCAGCAGCTCTGAGGAGGAGGAGGAGGATGCGCTTGTGGGCCTTGCAAGGAGGCGCATCATTGCAAGCATTGGCAGCGTCCCACAGCCTGCTGGTGTCTCAGGCTCAGCAGCAGCAGCAGCAGCATCAGCCAGTACCACCACCAGCCGCACCCAAGCCCCCCCCCCCCCCAACCACCACAGGGAGACAGGCAGCAGCGCTTCCATGCCGTAGGGGGAAGTTTCTGTCACCAATCTGGCGGTTTTTCACCATGCCCACTGTGTACAGCAAGTACGCCACTTGCAACCACTGTCAGCGGAAGTTGAGCAGAGGTGCAGACCCCTTAAAGTTCAGCACCAGCTCGCTCATCAACCACCTTGCGGCTAAACATTTCCACCAGCATGAGGAGTTCCAGAGGCTAAAGGCATCTGCTGCTGGCAGTGGCACCACACCCATCACTGCACAGCCTTCAGCAGCAGCAGCAGCAACAGCAGCCACCCGCCCTCCTGCTCCTCCAGCAGCACCAGCAGGAGTGCGGAAACGCACTGCTCCTCCCCCCTCTGCAACTCCTGCCGCCGACACTGAGGCCTGTTCTGGCAGCCAGTCCTCAGTGGCCTCCTCTGCTGTGTCTGCTGATTCCCGTGTCAGCAAAAGGCCACGCCAGAGCCTTTTGAGCGAGTCCTTCCAGGGGGTGGTTAGGGCTCTGCCTCCCAGCAGCCGTCGCGTGCGGCAGCTGAACGGCTTGCTGGCACGGGCCATGTGCTCCCAACTCCTGCCGTACACGCTCGTGCAGGAGGGGAGCGACATTCGTGCGCTGCTTGCTTGCGCAGCCCCAGACTGGCAGCTCCCCAGCAGACACTTCTTTGCCCGCAAGGCCATTCCTGCACTGCACCGCTTTGTGATGGCCAATGTGGAGCGAGGGCTGGAGCACGCGGTTGGTGAAAGGGTCCACGTCACCATGGACTCCTGGAGCAGCCGCTTCGGGACAGGCCGCTACCTGTCCTTCACTGTCCACTGGGTCAGCTTGGTGGAAGGGGGTGAGGATGGGAGAGCAGCAGCGGGCACAGCAGCAGCAGCAACACAGTGGGTGGTGCCACCCCGCAGGGTCAGGGGAACTGCAGCAGGTTCCTCCGATCCTCTGCCATCCTCCGGCACACCTGGCCAAACCCCCTGCCTCAGCAGCAGCGTGAAGGCCCGCCACTGCCAAGCGCTGCTGCACTTGGTCAGCCTTGGGAAGACCAAGCTGACGGCAACCCATGTGTTGGCCAAACTCCAGGAGCAGGAGAGGATTTGGCTGACCCCCAGAGGCCTCAGAGTCGGAGAGGTGGTGGCCGACAATGGGGCCAATCTGGTTGCCGCAATAGACAGGGGAAACCTGACCCACATCCCCTGTCTTGCCCACGTGCTGAACCTGGTGGTGCAGAAGTTCCTGCGCACCTACCAGGGGATGGGCGAACTGCTGGAAACGGCAAGGAATGTTGTGCGTCACTTCCGGCGCTCGGCTGCAGCCTGTGCGAGCCTGGAAGACGTGCAAAAGGAGCTGGATCTGCCACGCCATCGGCTGATCCTTGACGTTCCGACTCGCTGGAACTCCACCCTGGCGATGTTGGAGCGTCTGGTTGAACAGAGGCACGCTGTCAAACAGTACCTTGCCCTGGCCACTGTTTCCGCAGCTCAGAGAAGGGACAAGACCAGCAACATCCCGTCCATCGTCCCCGATGATGACTGGAGGCACATGCAGCAGGTGTGCTTAGTGCTGGCTCCCTTCCTGCAGGCCACAAACATGGTGAGCAGGGACCATGCTATGGTCTGCGAGTGGGTGCCCCTGGTTTCTCTGCTGAACAGGGCCCTCGATGCTTTGCTGGAACAGGGAGCGGCAGCCTTGGACCAGCAGGAGCGGCAACCAGCTGCGCAGTCCACCTCTGAGGGGGAGGAGGAGGAGGACTTGGTGGAGGTCCCTGACCTGGCTGCTGATGAGGGGGATCAGCACAGCGCAGCTGAGTTGGTGCGGGGGTGGAGAGAGGATGAGGCGGCAGAGGAGGAGGATGAGGACAGCACTGACGTCGATGTGCCAGCAGACGTGGCCCGCCTCTTCAAAATGGCAGCGCACATGCTGACGTGCCTGCGCAGGGACCCCAGGGTGATCCAGATGAAGCAGAGGGAGGACATCTGGATCAGCATGATGTTGGACCCACGCCTCAAGGGGAAGTTGAGCCAGTTCCTGCCGCCTGCAGGAGGAGACCCAGCGCAACAAATAAGGAGCTTGCAGCAGGCCCTTGTTGAGCGCTTGGAGGAAGCCTTCCCCCAGCCTTCCACCCCCACTGTCCAGCAGCCAGCACAGAGGCAGCAGCAGGTGCCTGCATCCAGCAGCAGCAAGCGCCCCACAGACCTGCTGTCTCTCAGCCACGAGCTCTACAGGACTGTAGAGGCTCCGGCAGCAGTGACTAGAGAGGAGATGCATGCAGCAGCATCCTCCTCCGGTCACAGCCAGCGCCTGACCCGCATGGTGGCTGACTACATGGGGTCGTACAGCGGGCTTGACAGCGATGCCCCTGTTGATCCCATGGAGTATTGGGTCAAGCGCATGGAGATCTGGAGCGAGCTGGCGCAGTACGCCCTGGAAGTGCTGTCCTGCCCCCCTTCCAGCGTGCTGTCCGAGCGCTGCTTCAGTGCAGCTAGTGGCGTGGTCACCGAGAAACGCTCACGTCTGTCTCACAAGTCTGTGGACAGACTGACGTTTCTCAAGATGAACCAGGCGTGGGTGGAAGGCGAGTTCCTGGCCCCTGTTGTCGGCGAGAGGGGGACATGAACTGGCTGCCGGAACCATCGTTAATGTGCCTTACCACCCTTTACCACCTCCTGGCTCCTGCTCACTAAGCCAGCCTGGTTCACTTTGACTATTACGTCGCCTGCAGCCACACATTTTACACCTACAGTGGGCTGCTGTGTACTGCCCTTCTGCTGTCTGTCTGTGTTTCCCACTGCCAGGGTACACATAATTACCTTCTTCTGCTGCCACTCTGCCACCAGCTATTACGTCAAACAATAGCTATATTGGTTGCAAAACCAAAACCAAACAAACCATTAAAAAAAAAAAAGGTTTAATTTTTCTGAGGTGCCCGGGTTGAAAACTGTGTTGTTCCAGTTGTGTATTGGACACAATGTGGGCTGCACGACCGCTGTCTGGGACCTCCTGTTGTGTTTATTTACAGCCCTGGTATCACCGCTAGGTACCAGGGCTATTATGTCACGCTGCCTACCTGCTGCCACACTCACACTGCTCCTCCATACCTCCTCCTGCTGCTGCTGCTGCTGTCTGTCTGTGTTTCCCACTGCCAGGGTACACAGATGATTTACCTTCTGCTGCCACTCTGCCACCAGCTATTACGTCAAACAATAGCTGCTCGCCTACTCCTCCATTCCTCCTCCTGCTGCTGCTGTCTGTCTGTGTTTCCCACTGCCAGGGTACACAGATGATTTACCTTCTGCTGCCACTCTGCCACCAGCTATTACGTCAAACAATAGCTGCTCGCCTACTCCTCCATTCCTCCTCCTGCTGCTGCTGTCTGTCTGTGTTTCCCACTGCCAGGGTACACAGATGATTTACCTTCTGCTGCCACTCTGCCACCAGCTATTACGTCAAACAATAGCTGCTCGCCTACTCCTCCATTCCTCCTCCTGCTGCTGCTGTCTGTCTGTGTTTCCCACTGCCAGGGTACACAGAATTACCTTCTTCTGCTGCCACTCTGCCACCAGCTATTACGTCAAACAATAGCTATATTGGTTGTAAAACCAAAAACCAAAAAACCATAAAAAAAAAAAAAAGGTTTAATTTTTCTGAGGTGCCCGGGTTGAAAACTGTGTTGTCCCAGTTGTGTATTGGACACAATGTGGGCTGCACGACCGCTGTCTGGGACCTCCTGTTGTGTTTATTTACAGCCCTGGTATCACCGCTAGGTACCAGGGCTATTATGTCACGCTGCCTACCTGCTGTCACACTCACACTGCTCCTCCATACCTCCTCCTGCTGCTGCTGCTGCTGCTGTCTGTCTGTGTTTCCCACTGCCAGGGTACACTACACAGATGATTTACCTTCTGCTGCCACTCTGCCATCAGCTATTACGTCAAACAATAGCTGCTCGCCTACTCCTCCATTCCTCCTGCTGCTGTTGCTGTCTGTCTGTGTTTCCCACTGCCAGGGTACACAGAATTACCTTCTGCTGCCACTCTGCCACCAGCTATTACGTCAAACAATAGCTATATTGGTTGCAAAACCAAAACCAAACAAACCATTAAAAAAAAAAAAGGTTTAATTTTTCTGAGGTGCCCGGGTTGAAAACTGTGTTGTCCCAGTTGTGTATTGGACACAATGTGGGCTGCACGACCGCTGTCTGGGACCTCCTGTTGTGTTTATTTACAGCCCTGGTATCACCGCTAGGTACCAGGGCTATTATGTCACGCTGCCTACCTGCTGCCACACTCACACTGCTCCTCCATACCTCCTCCTGCTGCTGCTGCTGCTGTCTGTCTGTGTTTCCCACTGCCAGGGTACACAGATGATTTACCTTCTGCTGCCACTCTGCCACCAGCTATTACGTCAAACAATAGCTGCTCACATTACTCCTCCATTCCTCCTGCTGCTGTTGCTGTCTGTCTGTGTTTCCCACTGCCAGGGTACACAGAATTACCTTCTGCTGCCACTCTGCCACCAGCTATTACGTCAAACAATAGCTATATTGGTTGCAAAACCAAAACCAAACAAACCATTAAAAAAAAAAAAAAGGTTTAATTTTTCTGAGGTGCCCGGGTTGAAAACTGTGTTGTCCCAGTTGTGTATTGGACACAATGTGGGCTGCACGACCGCTGTCTGGGACCTCCTGTTGTGTTTATTTACAGCCCTGGTATCACCGCTAGGTACCAGGGCTATTATGTCACGGCGAGCTGCCTGCCTCATTGACTGCCTGCTGCCACACACTCATCCTCCTCCTCCTGCTGCTGAATTTACCTCCTGCTGTCTTTGTGTTTCCACTGCCAGGGAGCACATACAATGGCGCTTCCAACATGCGTGCGCCCACCAGCTATTTGTTACGCTCAAAAATAGCTGCATTTCTTTAAAAAAAAAATTGAAAAGAGAAATACGTGAAGAAGAAGAAGACGATATTGAAAAAGAAGGAGAAGGAGAAGATGAAGATGAAGAAGAAGATGAAGAAGAAGATGAAGAAGATGATGAAGAAGAAGATGAAAAAGAAGAAGAAGATGAAGAAGATGAAGAAGATGAAGAAGATGAAGAAGAAGAAGATGAAGAAGAAGAAGATGAAGAAGAAGAAGAAGAAGATGAAGAAGATGATGAAGAAGATGAAGAAGAAGAAGAAGATGAAGAAGAAGAAGATGAAGAAGAAGAAGAAGAAGATGAAGAAGAAGAAGAAGATGAAGAAGAAGAAGATGAAGAATATGAAGATGAAGAAGAAGAAGAAGAAGATAAAGATGAAGAAGAAGAAGAAGATGAAGAAGAAGAAGAAGAAGAAGATGATGAAGAAGAAGAAGAAGATGATGAAGAAGAAGATGAAGAAGAAGAAAAAGACAATATAGAAGAAGAAGAAGAAGATATAGAAGAAGAAGATCTAGAAGAAGAAGAAGAAAGATAAAGAAGAAGAAGAACAAGTATATACAGTAACACTACTGAACAAAATTAAGGACACAACTTCTCTTTCCACATTTTTTTTAAAGGAACATCCCCACATAATCACTTGCTGTTGTTACTTGGAAAAAAAAGATGTTTCTTGCATCATTCACCCTCAAAACAAGTGTTGGAAGCTATTTAAGGCCAATTCGAATAGTCAGCTTGAATAGTGAGCTCGAATACCGACTCGAATAGTGAGCTCGAAGTCCGAGGTCGAATCGAATAGTAAAAATTATTCGACTCGAATATTCGACTGACCTCGAATAATTTACTATTCGAATTCGACCAAACTCGAATTTTAAAAAGGGGTATTTGAGCATCGCGAGCACTCCAGCACATATTTTTAGCGGCATTGACTAAGGCCCGTTACACAACAGGCAATTTTCACTTCAGATCCTATTTCCGATCCAGAAACGAATTCGATCTAGGAAAAAATGTACAGACTA
Organism: Hyperolius riggenbachi; assembly: GCF_040937935.1. Lineage (NCBI taxonomy): Eukaryota > Metazoa > Chordata > Amphibia > Anura > Hyperoliidae > Hyperolius > Hyperolius riggenbachi. Next base: position 34,734,746 of record NC_090657.1, on the reverse strand, counting down.
CTGACTGCCAGCAACCCATGCTAAGCTCAAAATTGATCTTTTTTTTTTTTATTGGATTTAGTGTAAGTTTCAAAGTTACATAGTATTGTTGAAAAAAAGACAACCCTCTGTAACTATATGCTTACACTAATATCAATCTAGCTACTTCTCTTTGCTGATGTTTGCATATATTTAAGGTTATAAGATGTTCCGTCTCCCCAGGGCCGGATTTAGGCCAAGGCCGCCTAGGCCATGGCCTAGGGCACCACAGGAGCAAGGGCACAAACGGGTGCAGCATTTGCAAGCTTGCAAATGCTGCAATGCAGGGAGATCAGGTGAGCGCCTGACCGTGGTACTCTGCAGCCAGCGGCCTGTGCAGCGGCCGCCTTGCTCTCTGCGCACGTTTGCATTGTGGCCGGCTGCTCTGGACTTGGGCAGCATTGCGGACGGAGGGGAAGAGGAAGCTTCTGCACTCAAGACAAGCAGAGAAATGAGTGAGACTGATGGCTGCTGCAGTGTGAAGGTGAGCTAGCTACCTATACTGAAAAGGGGGGGATTAAAGGGAACCTTAACTGAACGGGGGGTAAAGAGTTTCACTTACCTGGGGCTATTACCAGCCCCCTGCAGCAGTCCTGTGCCCTCGGCGCCGCTCTGGAATCCTCTGGTCCCCCACTGTCACTCAGTTTCGTTTTTGACGACTCACTAGTCGCCGGCCGCCATGCGTATTATTGGATGCATTCACCAATGCAATTAGCGCTATTGTGGACCGCAACGTGTACAAAAATACGCATTGCCGCATTCTGCACGCGTAGATATGCGGCAACGCGTGTTTTTGTACGCGTTGCGGTCCGCAATAGCGCTAATTGCATTAGTGAATGCGTCCAATAATACGCATGGCGGCCGGCGACTAGTGAGTCGTCAAAAATGAAACTAAGTGACAGTGGGGGACCAGAGGATTCCAGAGCGGTGCCGAGGGCACAGGACTGCTGCAGGGGGCTGGTAATAGCCCCAGGTAAGTGAAACTCTTTACCCCCCGTTCAGTTAAGGTTCCCTTTAAGGGAGTCGAGTCACCTGGCCAGTGTCACCTATACTAGAGGGAAGGGAGGAGGGGTCATCTGGTACCTATACTAGGGGGAGGGCCCCTAGGCTACCTATAGGAAAGGGGTGAGGAGTCATCTGGGTATACCTATACTGGGAGGAGGGCTCATCTCGCTACCTATACTAAAGGGGGGGGGGGCTAGTGACAGTGGCCTTGGGTGGTAGAGAGTACAAATCCGGCCCTGGTCTCCCCATCTTAATTGTAAATTGTCCTTCTTCACCCCTTATCCTTACTGTGTAGATGATCAGATTCTCAGTACTCTCTGTAAACAGACGTATGAGCTAGTAGTATGCAGCAATTTTTATTTTGGGATGACATGCTAGTGTCTTAAAACTGGCTAAAAACAATCACGCAAGTATATCACATTACTAATCACTTTTTAAAGTTATATTATACTTTCGTTTTTACAAAAACAAGCAATCCCCCCCAGTTCTGATTTGTGCCATGCACGGGATATTTTTTAAACAGAAATTCCAATTCATTACCTTGGTTTTATCTACACACACAGTCACATAGCTCAGTCTTTCTGTAGGCACAATAGGTACTAGGTGTGTTCGATTTCTGTCCAATTAGTGTAGGTGTTACTTCTCCAGCTTTATAATACATCCTGCTTTGTACAGCTAAGTACAAATGCAGGAAGGAGAGTGTTAATGGGCAGTCTGTAGTTTACAAAGAGTACTGTATGGATTCCATGCTTGCTGTTTGATCACACAAGCCATTTAAGACATGGACAGCAGGCTGCAAGCTGAAAAGGAAAGATAATTTTTAATAACGTACTTGTGTATAACTGACACCTGTCACGGCACGACAGTGGAATTTCGGTTTATGGCATTTTAATCACACTTGCATAGAAGCACGCTAAAACTTTAACTTGAGTGATGTACAGTTATGTTAAATTGTCTTGGCAAATGCTAAACATAGTTTAGGTATCACTGATCCTGCAACAAATAGCTTAGCAATGTCATAGATGAACCATTGATGACTACAACCACGTAACTTGCTTTAGGTACAGCAAACACCTAAAGAGGAACTTTGACCCAGGATTGAACTTTAGCTCAATCAGTAGCTGATACCCCTTTCACATGATAAATCTTTACCTTTTCACAAATTGATCATCAGGGACATCTGTATGGCTGATATTGTGGTGAAACCCCTCCTACAGTGCGATGTCAGGACCATGGCTCTGGCAGTTTCCTGTCTGTGGGCCTCATTGTGGGGAATAATGGCTGTTCCCATCTGTCAAGCAAGCACTATCTCCCTCTGTACATACAGTGTGTGTATATATATATATATATATATATATATATATATATATATATATATATATATATATATATATATATATATATATATATATATATATATATATATATATACTAGACTATCACATTGTTAGTAGGGCAAATATTGTGACCCTCAGGGTCATTTTGGTGCAAACAATATGGACAAATCACATGGCTAATATCAATCATTTCTTGATCTACTATTTCTTAAATTCTCACAAGCGTGACAGAAATATGAAATACCACTTCAGTTAACAGAGTGCAATTGTAATATTATAATTATAATATTTTCTCTGTTCAGAAAGCTGGGCTGGAGTCCTCCATCGCTGAGACCGAGGGCCGCTATTCAACCAAACTCCACCATCTCCAGAATGTCATTGGCTCAATTGAACACCAGCTGGGAGAACTTCGATCTGATCTGGAGCGCCAGAATATGGAGTACAAAGCACTGTTAGATATCAAGGCTCACCTAGAGGCCGAAATTGCCACCTACCGCAAACTGCTAGAGGAGCATGAGCACAGGTTAGTACAGGAAGACGACAACGATCTGCCTTAATGCTTCAGTTCCGCAGAACATTGTAGAACATGAAAAAAACTCAAATCTTAGCACTAATAAAGTAACCAATGAAGTGGATCCAAGCAATAAAAGATGCTATATTGCTAGGATGCTAGGTTGACACACTGTAGATATTTAGACCGTCAATCAAATATGAGAGCCCAAATGTCCACACACAATCAATTAGCTCTCTTGATACGTCTGCGGATAATCAAGGGGAAAGGCAACTGCAAAAACAAACAGAGAAATATGCACCTCCATAGCGTAATATGTTTATTAAAGATTCTCACTGCACATCCGGAGGTCCAGTCTTGTATAGCCCCCTTCCCATCTTCCATCTGGATAGTTCTTCCATTGGCACGCACAGCCCCTATACTTCCACCGGGACTTAAGTATATGTTTTAAGAGTGTGGTGAAAAATGTTAATAAATATATTACACTACAGAGGCGTGTATTTCTCTGTTTGTTTTTTTATTATAGAACACAAGTAATATGGCAAACCTAGCCCAGATAAATTAAAAATGGTCAATTATTATGTTTCAAAACATTTCAAACCTCATCTGATTAATATGAGACCATAGCTAAAACTTTTGAAAAGTTAGTTAATTCGCAGGACAAGGAAGGAGGATCGGGTAATTTTTTGTGTGTTGATCGGAAGGAGTCTAATGTTAACTACCAGTAATCGGGCGCCCAAGAGGTAAGTTGAGCACCCGATGGGGCTAGTAAAGTGTGCATGGAAGGTTTAATTTACCGTAGCACATGTAGTTGGCTACCAATGTAATAGAGGCTCATGCTATGGCCTGAACCTGTAAAGGGTGAAACATAATGGAATACAAGTTTCTTGGGACTCATGTAATGGGCTACACATGTTCATGAAATGGGCTACAAATGTTCAGGGGAAACATGTAATGAGTTGCACATTTCTGTGACACGTGAGTCATAATATAATATGAAGTCAATACAATCTGTAAAATATGACATAAAAGAAGGTCTTGTTAATTGTTGTATTTGAGCTAACTTTTGTGAGCTCACGTTTTACTGATGACAAAAACACTCATTTGATAACGTCAATAAAGGTACACCATTTTCAATCATACAATGCAATTCTTGCTGAATCAGAAATTAATGGCATCCTTCATCTGCTGTAGTGTTAGTGTTCAAATTCAACACAACAAATTCTAAACACCCGCATACTGCTGAACAGCACACTTCAGCATCATTTCAGCACTGACCAAGCGGACAGGGTCAGGAGGAGTTCAGTACTTGTATTTCATAGTGCATTTCATGTGTGTCCGATACTTCCTCCTTCCAAAGCCAAAAGGAGGAAGTATTGTGTCATGTGAAACGCGCCGTTAGGTGCAGGTAGTGAACTTCCCCTGACATTGAATCAGAATCAGAATCAGAATCATCTTTATTATCGCCAAACACACCGAGTGGTGTGCCTGGAATTGCTTGTGGTTCACATGGCATATACATATAACAACACATAACAACGCATGGTAGAGATAGTAAAGGCAAGCAGGACGTACGTACATACATACATGCATACATACATACATTTAGAGCATCTCAGTATTAAATGGAGTCCTGGGGGGGGGGGGGAGTGATCGCTACTGTGGGAGTTCATGTTTCAGTCAGAGTTTACAGCTGAGAGAGAGGGATGCCTGGGGCTGTGGTGACCCCGGGATGTAGGCCGGGAAGGGGGGGGGTTTGAGTGCAGTGAGTTAAGCAGAAGAACTGCTTGTGGGAAGAAGGTGTTCATGCGCCTAGTGGTCTTGGCGGGGATGGATCTAAGACGGCGTCCCAGTGGAAGGGTCTCGAAGTATCGTCTGCCCGGGTGGGAGGGGTCGAGTAAGATCTTGGAGGCCCTTGTCTTCATTCTTGTGGAGTAGAGGAGATCTAGGGAGGGCAGGTGGGTGCCAATGATCTTTTCTGCAGCTTTTATCACTCTGTGGAGTTTGTATTTGTCTGTAGCGGTTGCTCCTGCGTACCAGACAATGATGGAGCAGCAGAGGATGGATTCGATGGTCGCAGAGTAAAAGCTGGTGAGCAGATCACGTGACATTCCGAATTTTTTCAGTTGGCGTAGGAAGAAAAGCCGCTGCTGAGCTTTCTTCTGGGTTCTGGTGGTGTTCTGCCCCCATTTGAGGTCGCTTGTTAGCGTTGAGCCTAGGAACCGTACGCTTTGGACTCTGGAGACCTCGGACCCGTCGATGAACACTGGTAGGGGGGCCGGAGGGAGTTTCTGGAAGTCCACGATAAGTTCCACAGTCTTTGCTGTGTTGAGAACAAGATTGTTGTCCTTGCACCAGTTGCAGATCCTCGCAACTTCGTTTCGGTAAGCGTCCTCCCCGTTTCTGCCGATGAGGCCGATAAGCGCGGTATCGTCTGCGAATTTGATAACTTTCACGGTGTCGGAGGCCGAGGTACAGTTGTTAGTGTACAGAGAAAACAGGAGAGGGGACAGCACGCAGCCCTGCGGGGCCCCGACGTTGGTGGATCTCTCGCTGGAGATGCGACTGCCAAGCTTGACCGGTTGAGTTCTGTTTGAGAGAAAGTCCTTTACCCACCTGCAGAGGAGGGAATCCGCCCCAAGATGCGCAAGGTTGTCGATCAGAATGTCTGGACAGATGGTGTTGAAAGCCGAGCTGAAGTCTAGGAAAAGGACCCTAGCATAGGCTCTTGGACTGTCTAGGTGTTCCGAGATGTATGCCAGGCTAACATTGATGGCATCGTCAACTGATCGGTTTTCCCTGTAGGCAAACTGGAGTGGGTCAAGGAGGGTGCGGGTGGAGTGCTTCAGGTGGGCCAGCACTAGCCTCTCGACTAGACTTTGTTCACTTATTCGGTACTGAAATGGTGTGGAAGTGTGCTGTTCAGCAGTATTTGGGTGTTGAGAATTTGCTGTGCTGAATTTGAACACCAACTCTCATTTTCTATGGTTTGCAATCCTACTTAAAGGACACAGGAAGTGAGTAAACAAAAAAAAATTATCTTGCTGCCTGCAGCTGAGGTCTTCCTCCATCTTTCACTGGGCTCCCACTCTGAAGATCGCCGGCCCCCTGCGCAGGCGCAGTATACTCCCAATGATATGGACGCCGACCCATCCAGGAGTCAGCGATCTTCGGAGGCTGCCAGCGGGAGACAGAGGAAGACTGGAGCTGCGGTAAAGGGACACGTGTGACTTGCAAGGGCAGGAAGAAGCCCCAGGTAAGTAAAAAAAAAATTCTACTCACCTTGTGTCCTTTAAGTCAATGGAAGTGCATACAAAAATAAAAGAATAAAATAAAAATCATACATGAATAATGGGCAATGCGATTATAATTTTACTAAATCAGCCAGATCAGATTAAGGTCCCTGACACAGAATGCAACTGCAAATTAAAATCACAAAAACTAATCAAAAAGCATCCAAAACGGAACAGTGTAAAATAGCAATACATGTATTGAATTTTGCATTTGTGCTTTGTTGTGGGAAGAAGGACAAGTGTAGAAACTCTTGTATATGAATGGACATGAACATGAAACAACCACTATCTCTGTTTAATAATGCTGTCATGAAGTCCACCATATTTATATTATACTATTGCCTAATTTGACAGGCTTGAGCAGTGCACTAACTGACCTCTTCTTTGTTTTCTACAGCATGGAAGGGGCTCACAAGGAGACTTCAGGTAAGAACTCATCTTAAAGCATCAATCATGTAGCAGAATTCCTAACTTGTGGCCGCAGGTAGATACCACTGGAATAAGTTCTACACTAAATCTTTAGCATGACCATCTCAAGGTTTGACAGCTGTCAGCAAGTTTATTCAGAGTAAAAACTCAGCAAGAATCCTTCATTCTTCTGAAACTCACCTATACTCTGAAGAATCATGAAAAGAACATGTGTAAAAGGATCAATATTATTAGTGTAAACCAAAATCCATAGTTTTAGTTTTAGGGTTAGGCATAGGAAGGTGGCGTTTAAGAGTTAGGCATCAGAGAGGGGAGGGTTCTGTGTGGGAGTAGTGTTAGGTAGGTTAAGTTGTAGTAAAATATCATTAATATATTGGTATTGGTATATTTTATTATGATAATTTACACTATTTACACTTAAAAAACAAAGAATATGGGTAGATAATTCTATTAACGAAAACAGGCACCCATTTTTCCTTGCCTCTCTGTTTCATGCTCATCAGTCATCACAGGTATAGGCATCAGGTACTAGAGACAGTCTTTACAATCCACTAGTCCTTTATTTGTGTGGTACAGGCTATTTACCATATGTACAGAAAACAGGTAACAAAACGCGTGCATTAAAAAATGGCGCAGTAAAAAAAGGGCCAAACTTGATAACTAAATGGCGCTAGTTGCTAACGAAATCTGATAACAATAAACATCGTTGTCAAGCTTGGTTTCCGTTGTAAAAACAGACGAGAAATAATAATGAAAAGATATTAGCGTTAAATATCAACAATACAGCTTAACCAAACCCTACCCTCACACAGAACCCTCCCCTGGTGGTGCCTAAAACGAACCACTCCCCTGGTGGCGCCTAACCCTAACCACCCCCTCCTGATGGTGCCTAACCTTAACCAACCCCCCGATGGTGCCTGACCCTAACTCCACTGGTGGTGCCTAACCCTAACCACCCCCCCCTAGTGTGGCCTAAAACTAGCCGCCGCCCATGTGGAGCCTAACCCTAACCACCCCCCGGTGGTGCCTAACCCTAACCACCCCCCCTAGTGTTGCCTAAAATGAACCGCCACCCATGTGGTGCCTAACCCTGACCACTCTCCCATGTGGTGCCTAACCCTAACCACTCCCTCTGGAGACACCCTTTTACACATAAAAACGATAATACCTTTGAAAACGTAAAATCTGTATGTATAAACAAAATAATATGACAAAAACTATAACGTTGCAAGCTTCTAAAACAATAACTACTTCAAAACTATAATGTTCTAATGTTGCTAACGATATTTTTCTCAGCGCCCGCTTTTCTGCTTTTTCCGCCGTATTAACAATAATTGCATTAAAGTCTATGGCGGCGCCCTTTTTGTCCACCCTCGTCCTGCGCCCTTTTTTCCTGATACCAACAAAAACATTAAAAAAGCCTTCCCACTGGATGGGTGGCTAACTCAATGTAAAGCTGAGAAACCTCTCTACTGGGAGCTAACCTGCTTTTTGTCCAAACCAAAAAAGCTCAGGTGACTTGCAGATCTTTATAGTGGGTATTTGTACTCTCCCCATACCTAGCCATAAAATGTACTAGCAGTTTATTTGGGTCCTTTTAAACAGATCAGCACAGTTGCAGATAAAACAACCATTTCCATATACAGCAAGGATAATATTAACAGTCAGATTATTATCCTGTCTGGCTGCTGTTATACCGTGAATCCACTCATTAAAATAACCATTACACACTGCACACGTCTCCCTCATTATGTATACAAAATAAGCTTGGAGCACCTCACATTGCGAAAGAGTGAGTCTCTCTAGTGGAAATTGCTGAGCTACATTGCTGGCAGTGTGTCCAATTTTACAGTCAGGGCAACCAAGAGTCTCTGGTTCCTTTTAGTAACAGCTTTGCTGTCCTCGTGTAAAAATAGCTATAATGATAGACATAGTTATACAAACTTAAAGATCATTTCACCTTAAATTATTATTTCATTATTGGGTGGATGTGTGAGCTGCATCACCCACTATTTTCTACTGTATTTCTCAGAAACTCCAGTGCTGACTTCTTCCTATTGGAGTTCATGCCTGTATTATACTAGGGTCCTCCTGAAGAGTCTCAGGGGACATTTATTAAGAGTGTCTGAGACAAAATATTGGTAGGTTTTTAGAAATCCATGCAGAACTGTCTCAGACATCTTAAGAAATAACGAGATTCCGTCTTAAACAATACATCTGCTGCATAAATACAGAAAAAAGGTTATAATAACATAAATATACTATTTATTGCAAATTATATTAGGTTAACTGACAAGATGTAACGTAAATAAGTATCTAATATAAATGTATTAAAACTGAAACAGAGGATCAATGCCCAGCACTGGAAGGGTTAAGCACAGAAAAGCTTTACAGGTCACTTGGCAGCAGGGGGGAGGAGCACTTCACAAATCATGCCTAGCCTGCACTGCACAAGCTGTGCAGAACTGCTAATAAGCACTTCTTAATCTGCTGCAGTTGAGGAATGGATTTGCACTTTTCTTAACTGTAGTGCAGTTCTAGAAAATTGCGCTAAACTGCCACTATAAAGTAGAATTTAGGAATGTTCTTATCATGCAGAACTGTTCCTCCTGCTGGTTAGAACAGTTTAAGAATAAAAAAAGTGTCAGTAATGGGTTGATAAATCTGGTCCTCTGTGCTTCTGTCCCATTCTTCAAAATATAATGGATGAGTGTATTTAAAAGTCCTCTTTTTAAATCCTACATACAGTGGCCGTCTTTGGAATTATCCATGACTGAGAAACCTATGTACAATGCTCCAAGGCTGGGACCAGCATTCGCAAACACAGCTTGGCTGATTTATGCTTCCTCCATCCACTAGAGGTCTCTGTTTGGTGCAAGGGCAATAGGCTCTCTGACATGATGGATGAAAAGGTAGTCCCTCATACACCAAACATTAGACTGTTAGCTCAAGGAAGTGGTAGCAAGCAGCAAACATCGACACAGCTCCCAGTAGGACAGAATCACACAAATGCACTTATAGTCATAGATGCACTTAACTTTTTGATGAAAAGTTTAACAAGCCATGAGACCTACTGATATATTATCCCTGTACTGTAAACTGGGGTGTAGATAGAAAAAAAGTAGGTCATTCAACTCAAAAGCATATAAACAAAATGTTGGAGCAGTATGTCTAAGTTCAGATGGCCATTCAGTCTGGGAGGTAGCAGGTTTTTGCATAAATAGGTAGCTATGTAATAAGGATCATGATGACTGCTCAAAAGCTTGAACCTTCAAAAACAACTCATTTATTCTTCTTCTTATTATTATTATGCTTTATATTAGGCTAAAAAGTGTCCAGCAGAGAAGAGTACTTTGAACCTTTCATGTAATTACTATTTCTCCAGAGAGCCCCACAATCTAATAATCCTATCACAGTCTAGGGCAGGGGTCAGGAACCTTTTTTTTTGGCTGAGAGAGCCATAAACACCACACATTATAAAATTTAATTCCATGAGATCCATACTATATGTTTCACATGGGGACAGTAGGGCTCACGTCCCTGTTACCATGGTAATGTGTATACAGTTGATCTGCCGGGCAGTGGAAGTGTCAGACACGTCTTCAGCCTCTCTTCGGTTTCAGCAACATCAGCAATTTCCCTGAGAGCCAGACAGGAGAAATACCGACTAACAGCTTGTACAATTAGCTAGCTGGCGTAGGGATTGATTCACTTTGTAAGATGAGATCCCCACTGTTTGGCCCAATAGGCAGCCTATTGGGCCAATCAAAGTGCAGGGATCTTGTTCTACAAAGTCACTGGACCTGACAGCGTCCAGAATGGGACAATTGGAGCAGCTGCTCATTTGGGGGGGGGGCGCAAGTAAGTTAGTCGTGCATGCTACAGCAGTTAAAATGTTACTTGCGCTGCCACACTAAGCTGTGCTGATTTGTCTGTGAGCCAGATGTAGCCATCAAAAGAGCCACATCTGGCTCCCATAGCCATAGGTTCCCTACCCCTGCTCTGGGGCTAGTTTTAGGGATAAGTAAAATAACCATTCAGTATGTTTTTGGCAGGTTGGAGGAAAACTAAGTCACTGGAGAAAGCCCGTGTAGGCACAATGACAACATAAAAACTCAATGCAGATAGTGTACTGGCTGTTCAAGCCTGGGACTCTAGGCAAGGCGAGAGTGTTATCCACATAGATAGCTACCATGATGCTGGTTGTTGACGACATATATTAATGTAAACCTGAGACATTTGAAACAAAAGGATTTATACTTACCTGGGGCTTCCTCCTGCCCCCTGTAGTCCATGGGCTGCCTCTGTGTCTGTCCGGTCCCGCACATTCTCCCGCTGTCAGCCTCAGTAGTTGCTGACTACTGTACATGCATAGCCCTGGTTGTGCACTTACTTGGCTGCGCTCCTGTGACTGGGAACGTTCTTCCTCCTGCGCACTAGGGTATGGCTTGTAACTGTGCAGGCACAAGGAGGGGAGCGACCAAGGAGGGGAGCACCTAAGGCCGTGCAGTAGTCCCAGACTCTCTCAGTTGGGGACTTCACTGGGGCTGTCTGCAGTGGAATGCATAGGATCAGGCCGACACAGAGGAAGCTCAAGGACTACAGGGGGCTGGAGGAATCCCCAGGTCATTATAAATCCTTTCATTTTAATTGCATCAGACAGGGGCGTAACTAGAAATCACTGCCCCAGCCCTGCAAAAATGATGATGGGGCCCCCCCATAGGCAGTCACCAAATAATCGTAATGGGGCAGCGTTTCACTATAAAATAATCCTAATGCAGCAATGTTTCACCAGAAATGAATTGTAAATTGAGCAGCAGTCACCAGAAAATAATCGTAAAGTGGGCAGCAGGCACCAGGAAATCATAATGTGGGCAGCAGGCACCAGAAAATTGCAATGTGAGCAGCAGGCACCAGAAAATCGCAATGTGGGAGGTAGGCACCAGAAAATTGCAATGTGGGCAGCAGGCACCAGAAAATCGCAATGTGGGCAGCAGGCACCAGAAAATCGCAATGTGGGCAGCAGGCACCAGAAAATCGTAATGTGGGCAGCAGGCACCAGAAAATCGTAATGTGGGCAGCAGGCACCAGAAAATCGCAATGTGGGTAGCAGGCACCAGAAAATCGCAATGTGGGCAGCAGGCACCAGAAAATCGCAATGTGGGCAGCAGGCACCAGAAAATCATAATGTGGGCAGCAGGCACCAGAAAATTGCAATGTGAGCAGCAGACACCAGAAAATCGTAATGTGAGCAGCAGGCACCAGAAAAAAAATGCACCTGTGAAAAAAAAACAATTCACTCACCTGACAGAAGTCTCCTCTCCCGGCATCTGGCACCAGCTCCCCGACTATCCTCCTGCAGCACATCTCCTGCGCTGACAGGCAGAGTGCAGGGCTGTGACAAGATGGCTCCCGAAGCCCTGTACTGGAGACACAAATAGTCTCCAGTGCAGGGCTTCAGCAGTCATCTTGCCATAGCCGTGCTCAGCCTCTTGGGAGACTGCAGGCTGCAGGGAAGAAGTTCCACACCTAGCTGGGGGGTCCCGCAATCGGGAGGGCGTCAGCGCTCCCCCCACACATGGCTGGTGGGCCCCCCTGCGGCCGATGGGGTTGCATCCCCATTAGTTACGCCAGTGGCATCAGATACACTTTATCCATTCAAATAATTCACTATCTTGAATTTTTAGAAATTTGATCAGACCTGATGGGTTTTCTTTTGTCTTACTAGGTTCCACTATAACCACTACTACTACTACAACCAAGGTCCAGAGCTCTACAGAGAAGAAGTGAGCAAACAACGATATGACACATCTCTGGGTTTGCCAATGACGGGGACATATGATCAGTTATTCACAAGTCCCGTGCAGTAATCGGTGGTTCTGTGGTCTGTGGTTTCTCGACTATAAAGTCTCTCAATCTGACCTTTTTCTGTTTTGTAAAAGACAAATGTAACCAATAAAGAAATGCAGACTGGTCTCAGAGCTTTTCTTCTCTTCATTTAGTTTTTCATTGGGAGGTAACATTGTGATTTAATTAAAGGTGAGCACTGTCTTAGGTCAGAGAATAAGAGCCTGACCCATATGCAACTGACTTTTTCTTCTAAGTGAGTTTTCTTCTAGGAGATATTTTTTAATCTTAATAAAACTCAATAACCAGCTGGTACTCAACACAGCAAAGACAGTTGAACTGATAGTGGATTTCAGAAGGCGCCCTCCCACACTCGACCCAGTCTCCATTGAAGGCACCAATGTCTCCAAGGAGTTGAGTGTCCGGTATCTAGGCGCCACCATCACCAAGGACTTAAAGTGGGCTGAGAACACCTCCAAGGTCCAGAAGAAGGCCCAGCAGAGGCTGTTCTTCCTGAGGCAGCTGAGGAAATTTGGGATGCCGCGGGAACTGATGACAACATTGTATACTGCCACCATTGAGTCAATTCTTTGCTCTTCCATCGTTGTCTGGTACACAGGCGCTATTGCGAGCGACAGACTTAAGCTTCAGAGAGTTATCGATACCGCGGAGAGAATCATTGGGTCATCCCTTCCACCTCTGGACCTCTTACACACCTCCAGACTGTGATCGAGAGCAAATAAAATACGAAATTACCCCTCTCACCCCGGCAGTCGCTACTTTGTCCGCCTGCCTTTGGGTCGCCGCTACAGATCCATCTCCACCAAGACCACCAGACATCTAAATACTTTCTTTCCCCAAACCATCCGCTTGCTGAACTCGAGCCACCACCCTCGTAAAGCACGGTAGACTTGCACTGCTGCCCATATCATATCATGTTGAAACCTTGTTAGTAAATGCTTGTTATGTTGTAATCTCTCTGCCGCCTAAAACTATATTGTATCTATCGCATTGTCTTTTGATCTGTTTGTACTTTCTTCTGATCTGTGTGTATAACAAACTTTCCAGGCCGTGTGTTCCACAAAAAATTCCGGATGCGATGTTTGTCGTACTCGGCGAATAAACTGATTCTGATTCTGATTCTGATAAAGTGCCCTTTAAACCACCAAGAAGAAAAAAACTCAAAATAATTTTGATAGTACTCATTTGCCTACTTTTTGGTACTTTTTCAATTGCAAAATGATGGGAAGTTATTTTAAATGGAAGATGAAAAATTATCTCCTAGGAGAAAACTTTGGAGATAAAGTGAATTGCATAAGGGCCTGAGTCCCATATGCAATTCACTTTTTCTTCTGAGCTTTCTCCCAGGTGATGTTTTCCCAATAACAACAAAATGTATTATAAATCAAAAGCAGGCAAGACAATGCTCTAAATAATTTTCACAGTACTTTTTTTTTCCTTTACTACTTTTTGATACTTTTTAATTGCAAAGTGCTGAAAAGTTATTTTACAGAGAAGATGAAAAATTATCTCCTAGGAGAAAACGTAGAAGAAAAAGGGAATTGGATCAGATTCTGAGGCCCTGAAGACCATTATTTTCAGTACGATTTTGCTTGATTTTTTTTTAAAGGCATTTTATTGACAAGATGTGAAAAATATCACTGATAAGAAAACTCAGGAGATAAAGTTAATTGCTTATGGGCTCTTGGACCTTTTTTTTGTTTTTTAAACATTTTAAGTACGAGATACATACAACAGTACATTCAAGCAATGTATAGCAAACATAAGTACTTTACATGTAAGCAAATGACACCGAGAGCCCAATATAGTGTAGTACGTATTATAGTGTAGTTGACACTACAGCATTGAATAGCCAGTGTAATGGGGGTAGGCAGGATAAATGCACCTGTCTCACTAGGATGCGGCTTGCGTGATCTGGTCCAAAAGAGGTAGCATTCGTAGGGTTAAAAAAGGAGGAAGGATCAGCACTGCAATAAGCATTTATTCTCCATAAGTGAGGCGCACAGTCCGTGTGAACAGGTACAATACAATAGTGCAGCATAAATGGACATAACGGTGCTTCGAGGTGTGATAGTAGCAGTGGGTGCTGGGCGCTGTTCGCCTGACGGCCGTTTCGTGCTAATCCACATTTCTACGGGGGCTGCCTCTGTAGAAGCGTGGTTCAGCACGAAACGGCCGTCAGGCGAACAGCGCCCAGCACCCACCGCTCTTATCACACCTCCAAGCACCACTATGTCCATGTATACTGCACTATTATATTGTACCTGTTCACATGGACTGTGCCTCACTTATGGAAAATAAATGCTTATTGCAGTGCCGATCCTTCCTCTTTTTTTAACCCTATGAGTGCCATACATAAGGCCTCCCTAAGCATAGAACATTCAAATTTAGTACACCGATTTTCTTCAAAAATACCTAGCAGACAGCATTTAGGATGACAATCCAGGGATTGCTCAAATATTGTAGATAAGAGTTGAGCAACTTGCTCCCAAAAAAAACAGCAATTGAAAGACAGGCCCATATGAGGTGCCATAAATCTGCATCTGGTGCCATGCACATAGGACAGGGGGCATCAGAAGTTCACTTTATCTTTGCCAAGCGCTTAGGTGTCAGATACACTTGCCATAAGATATAAAACTGAATAAGCTTCCCATTGGCCAAGAATGATGAGAGTCTAGAGCATCCTCCTATTCTACCTTGTCCATATCCGTATGTTCCTTTGGCCACTTAGCAATCAATTGGTCTACATCAGCTGAAGTCTTGACCATAATAAGGGATGAATACAAAAGAGAAATAAGGCCCCCCATACCTTGTGTACGCAGAATACCTGTAATTGGACTCCAATTGCGCTCTTAAACAGTGCTTTAATTGGAGGTACTTAAAGTGGTCTGAAAGTCAGCATTTCTACTTTGCTCTAAAATATTCCTTACAGCTTTAAAGCTACTATCACAGAAAAAAAATTGTAGCACAACATCATTGAAACAGTTAAACACAGCACCTTGTCCTGCCATGGAAAGGCTATTCAGCTTGAGATCTGCATCCAAACTGGAGATAACAGTATCTTTGTTCACATTCCAATGTTGTTACATTTGTGTGCAAACAACTGAAAACACTCTCTGAGAAGCTCTTTCTGCTTCTAGCATGCACACAGTTCAGAACAGCTCACTAGAAGATTGTAATATATAATAAAAAGCAGCTGGAATAAAATGCAATGGCAGCTTTCTGGACAAGATAAACTACACTTTGGAAACTTGTACTTTGTAGACAGACAATATTGCTTGTGCACAAAAGCAAATATGATAACTGTATAAGTAATAAAAAATAGGAAAACACATTTTTATTGAATGTTATGTCGGAGTTTTAGACCACTTCAACCTTCCTGGCGGTAAGCCCGAGCTGAGCTCAGGCTGTGCCGTGCAGGAGGATATCTCTGCTTCTGGTGTGGCGATTGGCTCCATTCAAAGTGCTGTACGCGCAGCTAGCACTTTGCTAGCCGCGCGTACAGCTTGATCGCCGCCGCTCTGCGGCGATCTCCCGCACGCAGCGGCGCAAGAGGGCCCCCCGCCAGAGCCCTGCGCTGCCCGGACCAATGAGTTCCGGGCAGCGGTATGGGCTGGATCGGAGGCGTCTGACGTCAGGACGTCGGCTGACGTCCATGACGTCATTCCGATCGTCGCCATGGCGACAGGAGAAGCCAAACAGGGGAGCGCATTATATACGTGTTCCCCTGTTTGCTATTGATGCCGGCGACGATCGCACTAGAGGGACACATGCGCCCTCTAGTGGTGTTTCATGTAGCTACCACTCTGGTAGCTTTACATGAAACAAAAAAAAAATTAAAAAAAAAAGGATTTTTGCCTATTTGGCAAAAACAATTAACCGCCAGGAGGGTTAAAGAAGAATTGAGCTGGCAAATCAAAGGCAGTTCAAAGTGCATCAAAAGAGCGAACAATGCTGTTATCGATTGCATTAGAAAATTGGGTAATTCCACTGGATTGCCATTCAGCTGCCGCATGAAACGTTACCAACACAGGGTATTTATAATTATACCACAAAGGGGTACAATCAAGCACACCCGCCGTAACACCATGTATACGTTTACTCTCATCCCAAACTATGGCAAGCTTATGAAGTAGTGTCCCACAACTTACAGTATAACCTTGGGCCTTATTTAATTCACTTTTCTCCAAAGTTTTCTCTTAAAGAACAAGCGACATGCATGCTAACCTAGAAATAAAAAACACATATAGAAGTAGATAAATACTACTT
This sequence comes from Hyperolius riggenbachi, assembly GCF_040937935.1. NCBI lineage: Eukaryota > Metazoa > Chordata > Amphibia > Anura > Hyperoliidae > Hyperolius > Hyperolius riggenbachi. The sequence continues at coordinate 34,718,016 of NC_090657.1, read as the reverse complement.
CTACTTACATAACAGATGTATTGTGCTGTTCACATAATGATTCCTGCGAATTTTATAAAGGAAAAGCAGAAAATCCTGATTGGTCCTGATGATGCGCCACATGTGTTAAGGCGCGAAACGGCTGTAGACCCTTCACTGCCTGTACCTCTCTCCAAGATGCTGGTCTGTGTACTTTTTGCTATTGGATTTTAAATAGAAGCAATAAAATGACGTTTTAGTCGGATGTGCACCATTGCTGTTTCTCTATTTTCAAGTGCAGAAAATCCTATTCTAGGCAGTGGCCATCTTGCCAAGCTAATGCTGACATCATATCCTCCCTGACTCTTGTTTCCTCCCCTCCCTTCTATTGCTCATTGTGTATTCATTAGCTGCCCTCCTCCCAGAGTCTTCAGACACTCCCACTGAGGTGTATACTAACAACTGCACTGTCTTTTTTTTATTTACACATCCAATCACTGAGTCACCTCAGCCTTGCTTGTAAACACAAGTGATCAGAGGGTGTTTCTGATAAGCAGCTAGGCATGGAAATAAATGGAAGAGGAGGAATATATTATAGATAAAAAGAACTCCCAGCATTCAACTCTTTGGCACTGTTTGGCACTAGGGCCAGTGCTCCTAAAGTATGTGATAACTCCAAACCATAACAGCAGAAAACGTTTTCCAAGTTTTGAATGCAGGATTAGCATCTTTACCACTTAATACACTCAGACCAATTGCTGTGGAAATTGGATTTTTTTATGGTGACAATTCCGCTTTAAGAGATAATTTTTAATGCTCTGTTTAAAATTACTTTTCTGCATTCTGCAACTGAAAAAGTAGCAAAAAGAAGATAGGTACTGTCAAAATTATTTTATTTTCTTGCTTGATCATGAAAATATCATGTAGAATATTTAGGAAAGAAGATGGATTGAATAATGACCTCAGCCTAATAATGCTGATCACCAGCCTTTATCAGTGTACCACTACAGCTACGTACATGTGGAAGATGCCTATAAGGCAGGGAGCACACTTGTCCATGCAGAAAAGCATCCGTTTTCTGCCATGTGCATTTCTGCATTTTTTCCATGCAATTTATGTGCTTTTTTGTGCATTTACATTTTTTTTTTATTTTTTATTAATACATTTTCAAATCATCTTTTTCTTAAAATTGCATCACATTTTTGATTTCCCATAGGAAAACATTGTATGAGAATTGCACGTGATTCTCATAAGGCATGCAGGGAAAATAAACTTGCTGCACCTAAAAACGCAATTAAAATGCACAGAATTGCATTTTGTTTTTATTTTGCGGGCTATAGAGTAACATTTATGTGCATTGATGCCTGCGTTTTCCTGCCTGCAGCAACACATGCAATTTAAATAAGTGTGCTTCCTGCCTACACATGAATAATCACTGTCAACTGTAGCTATCAGGACCCAACAGCTAATATGACTAGCACAAGCATCTAGCACAAGCGCCTACAGACACTTCGCTTGGATACAGCCAAGCAATCTGTACTGTTGCTATGGGCAGGGTTAGGAGTCTGCACACCATTGATCCGTAAAGTGGACCCAAATTAAAAATACCTTATAACTTATAATAATAAATAGGAGCTTTTTTTTCAGCTGCATGATGACAAATATAACATTTTTTACATTTATTGGAGGAACCCCTCCCTTCCTTTCATATTTCCGGGACAGAATCCAGCAGTCTGGTGGAGGAGATAAAAAAACAAAAACAAAACACGGGCTGCTACTGATGATGTCACAGGGGAGGTGATCTCGGCTTGTGTGAGATTTCACATAGACGACGCCCCTGTGAGGGAGGGTAGCTGATGACAAACACACCCATGATCTAAAACCCCCTACTAAGCTCAGAAGTAAAGTCTGCCACCTGTATAACCCTAGTTAAAAGAGAAGGGTGAAAAACATTCACTGAAATGCTCACAGGCTTGAAGAAGTGTTTATTTACCTTTGTATGTATCAGAGTGGTGCAACTAAATATTTTGAAATAACAAAAATGTTTGGTTTGGGTCCGCTTTAAATGATGTTAGAGGGCAGATTTCTGGCCAACTTTTTGAGTGATAGTAAGTTAACGATTATTGTAAAGACATGCTGCTTGACTATGTGTTGTGTAGTATGTTCTGTCTAGTGGAGAAGAGAGAGAAAGATGACGAGCAGGAGACAGATTGCAGCAAAAGTATCACCATAGTTATCCGACTGAAGAGGGTGGAGCCACTTGTACCCACCCAAGGGTCACAAACTATCGCTATGGGAGAGGAAGGCCTACCGTGCGTATATACTTTAGCAGGGGAGGCTCTAGGCTCATGGTGGCCCTGGGCAGCGAAAGAATCAATAGTCCCTTCGCCCGCCAATGTCAATATGGTATCATATGCACAGTAAACACATATGCAAACATAGGCACATCTGTTGCGGACACTGCATAGCCGCCTTGTGCTCATGACACAAATGTTTATTTTTTTGCTTAAAATTGCCACTTCATTTTGCCTCTGCCCCCCCACTGTCTCAGTGACTGGTGTCCTCTCTCCACGCTGCCAGAAGCAGGACTGATAGGGAGAACGTCCCGGCGACTAGGCTGCACATGGTGCCTTTACTAGTGACACAGTGTCACTGTGACCTGCTGCGCTGCAGTGACGTGAGGCACTGACATGTGCAGCCATGGTGACCTGGTAGTGCCTCGGTGAGTGCAAGTGGTCCCCCCCCCTCCGGGAATGGTGGCCCTATGCATGTGCACAGATGGCATAAATGTTTGTTGGTTGCTATGGGCAACAATACTACACCTTTGTTCGGTACCATATCACAGAACGGGCTTGATTCACTAAACCGTGCTAACTTATAGCACGGCCGTTTTTGCGCTTGCTTGCGCATGAAAATTCGTGATTGCGTGCAAACTCAAAAATGCGCGTGAAAACGGCCGTGATATTCTTGTATTCCTGTGTTGTCATATTGCTGTATGTCACCCCTAAATATTGTCTGTAACCTAAATCAATGTCCAGCGCTGCGTAATATGTTGGCGCTTTATAAATACAATAAATAATGATAATATTGTTGAGAAGGAAATACATATGGCAGCCTTCATATACGTCTCACTACAGTTGTCCTTTAAGCGTATTGTCATTTTTAAAAATAAGGTGATCAGCTGATGACCTGAATGTGCTGTTATTTCTGCAGAAACAAAGTGCACTTTTCTAACAATTAGCTTCTCCCCACCACTTTAAAGAGACCCCACAGAGAATGGGAAATGCTCCTAAATACCATCTCCAAGGCTCATCTGAAACAACACAAGCTGTTAGCAGCATGACACCAGGTACACTGCCTGTGATCTCCACATCCTGCTAGAAGATGGTGTTGATGTTTTAGCACAGTGCAATTGCCAAAGAACAAAGTGTGTGTTTATTACATTCAGGGTTACAGTAAATACTGCATGTTAAATGGTGCTGATGTACAAATCATCACACTTAAAAAGCTCAGCAAATAGTTTTCACATGATGTAGCCAGGACAAATTATACCGTCCACTCTGATCCTCAGTGATTTGTGTTTACCAAGATTTTATACAGTGCTTCAAAAGCAAACCTTTGTCATAACAAATTGCAGTTATTTTATGTTGGGCTCAAACCCCCATGACTGATCAAAAGGAATTAAAATACATCTGTATTAAAGAGAATCTGTATTGTTAAAATCGCTCAAAAGTAAACATACCAGTGCGTTAGGGGACATCTCCTATTACCCTCTGTCACAATTTCGCCACTCCTCGCCGCATTAAAAGTGGTTAAAAACAGTTTTAAAAAGTTTGTTTGTAAACAAACAAAATGGCCACCAAAACAGGAAGTAGGTTGATGTACAGTATGTCCACACATAGAAAATACATCCATACATAAGCAGGCTGTATACAGCATTCCTTTTGAATCTCAAGAGATCATTTGTGTGTTTGTTTCCCCCTGTTCTCATGCACTGAAGTTTCAGGCTGCTCTTTTCTTCCTGCAAACAGCTTTGCCCTTGTTTGTAATTCCTCAGTATGTGAAAGCCCAGCCAGCTCAGAGGACGATTTATCCAGCTGATTAGAGCAGCTTCTCTCTTCTCTCTTATCTAAATAACACACAGGCAGTGTGCATAGAGGGGCCAGAAAGGGTGAGTTCATAGCAGAACCACAACACTGAAGAACTTGGCAGCCTTCCAGACACAGGCCGACAAGTCTGACAGGGGAAAGATACATTGATTTATTACAGCGACTGTCATAATAGAAAGTGCTGCAGTTAGCCAGAACACATTAGAATAGCTTTTGGAACATGTAGGATGATAAAAAACAGGATGCAATTTTTGTTACGGAGTCTCTTTAAAGGATAATTTACCGGTCACATATGTTAAAAACAGGGGAGCAGGCATGAGCAGGATGCGGTCCTTATGCCCACGGCTCCCTTTGGCCCACGGCTCTAAAGGCCCAGCGAAGATACTGTTAGACTGTTGGACGGCAAAACTGTTATCTTTTCGCCATCTATTTACATGGTACAGCGCTGCGATCTATTGCAGCGCTGTACGGGGGACAGCCGTGTAACACGGCTGTCCCCTCTGGAGGCAGAGAAGCGATCTGCTGTCATAGGCTGAAGCCTATGACAGAGATCAATGTAATTGGCTGGTGGGGGGAGGGAGGGATAGAAAATTATTTAAAAAAATAGCAACATTTATTTAAAAAAAAAATCAAAAAAAATATTTATAAAAAAATAAACAAACACCCAGCAGCAATCAGAGCCCGGCCACCAACAGAAATCTCTGTTGGTGGGCAGAAAAGGGGGGGGGGGATCACTTGTGTGCCAGGTTGTACGGCCCTGCAGCGAGGCCTTAAAGCTGCAGTGGCCTAATTAGTCAAAAATACCCTGGTCACATGGGGTAAAGCCTGTGGTCCTTAAGTGGTTAACTGCTTGCTGGTCACGTCAAACCGGCGGGTGTGGCCGCGGTGGCAGCCCCAGGACCGCCTAACGCCGAACGGCGTAAAGTCCTGGAGTTTCGTTTTGCAGAAGTTCGCGTCCACGCTGCGAGCGCATCTCCTTCTTGGTAGGCGGAGCGGAGCTGCCCGGAGACTGTTAGATGGCGAAACCGCCATCTAATTAGCATGTACAACGCTGCGATCTAAGGCAGCGCTTTACATGCTGTCCCCTGGGGGACAAAGCAGTGATCGACGGCGCGATCACAGTGATTGGCTGGTCAGGGGAGGGAGAGTTGTAAAAAAAAAAAAAAAATTATAAAAATATTTACAAAAAAACCTAAAAACATTGGAGGAGCAATCAGACCCCACCAACACAGAGCTCTGTTGGTGGGGGGAAAAAATGGGTGGGGGAATCACTTGTGTGCTGTGTTGTGCGGCCCTGCAGCTTGGCTTTAAAGCTGCAGTTGCCTATTTTATAAAACATGGCCTGGTCTTTAGGGGGGGGGGGGGTGTTAACACTGTAGTCCTCAAGAGGTTAAAGCAGAGTTTCTTAACCCTGTCCTCAAGGCCCACCAACACTTTTGCAGGAAACCACACACAATCACAGTTGGGGTAATTAGTGATGCAGCAGACCTCTGTGGATTTATACAAAACATGCAGTGTTTGTGGGCCTCTCGAGGACAGGATTGGGGAACACTGCTTTAAAGAATGATAGAAGAAGATATGGTGTAGTGTAGGTCAGTGTGTAAAGTATGCTTATTCTAAATGTTCCCCAGTAATTCCTTAAAAACTCTACATTTCTTTCTTCAAACCTTATCCACATGTTCTATGGGCCCTAATGCTTGCAGTAGTTGGTTGTAACGCAGGAAACCAGGTGACCCCGGCACTAGTGGTAGACTAGACATGGACTACCCGCTGCATGAAGTAGACACTGATCTTCACCAGAGCATCTAGCCAGGGTCATGAAGTCACTACTTCTAATAGGCAATGGACTACATTGCTGCTTTGACTACCAGGTCTATGCCCCTGTGTTTGTCCCACAGTGACAAACAAATCTGAAATTATGCGGGTAGCTACGATTAGGCTTTGGTGGAGAGATTGAAGAGGGAAGAGAAGATGTGGTCAAGTTCAGGTTAGAGGTCAGGGCTGGCTGCACATAATTGTAGTTGGACAATCAAAAAGCAGAAGCAATCATGGGCACCAGTGATATGAAGCTTTCATTTGTTCCTGGTGTTTTCAGGCTCAGCAATAAATACCAACAAGATGACAGGTAGTTGGGGTTTATACATCTACTTTCCGAGGTCGCAGTTGCACATGGAGACTGGAGAGTCAACAATAGTTTCATGCTAAGTGTGCATTGTCATGGACTTGGCTCCATGGTGGGGAGAAAGCTCAGTACTGTTAGAATTTATGTATGATATGCTTGAATTCGGGGTCACTTTACATAACTGGTTGAGTAAAAGGACTTGCTCTGCAGAGAGTGTCTCTTTAAAGAGAATTTCTCTTAGAGAGAAATTAAGACAGTTCTGATTTTCAGTAAAACATTGTACTGGAACTCCAAAGGCTGTAAGTAGGGATATCCAGTGCAGAAGCCAGACTAGCTGGCGACAACCAACATAAACATGAGCCATTGTTATGAAAATATTCTCACAAGTACATTAAATAAGGTTCTCCTCAGAACATTGTGGACAGGTCATTGGAAAATTGTATTTTCCAGTGCATGCGCAGTAAAGACTGTGCTTGTCATGATGTCACATGTTCTTGTCAGCCAATAGCAGGTGATGGGTTATTGATCCATCCTTGCTGGATGATGTCACATTTAACTCTTTAGAGGCTAGTATAAAATAGCCGACATGGGCTCCAGAGAGGCACTTCGGACTTCCAACTTTCCCTTCAACTTAAGACTTCACTTCTACTTTCATTCATATACCTGTATGCTGTATACAGTATATGCTAAGGGCATAGATATAACATAAGAGAAAGCCTGGTCTATTCACAACCAGGGATGGTCGTAGTCAGCCAACTTCCCTACGCTGGAACTATGCATAGTTTTACGCAAATACGCTTCGCCAAACTACGGCTTCGAAATCAAACATTCACTTTGTATGCATTTCGTAGACTACGCGTTAAAATATGCAATTACGCGTAGTGCGAAGCGTAGTGTATGTGGATGCTTATGCCCGTATGCAGAAAATTTTATGCATTAATTTCTCTTTAAATGCTTGTACCGGAACCTCTTCTATGTGTACATTCCCCTTTCCAATGCATAAATTTGTATGCATACAATCGCACGCGAAAAATTAGACGTGAGTAACGCATTTGTAGTTCGCTATGCAATACACATGTTAACTACGCATAGTGGGCATAAGCTACGCATAGCAGTACTTTGCTACATGTAAATTCGTAAGTGTAGTTTTGAAACTTCACCTATGAAGTACGATGCGTAGATGCGAACTACGATGCGTAAATTCGCACTGGCGTGGTTTCTGCTCAGCCCTGTTCACAACAAGGGATAGACCAAGTCTGCATGGAACGCATGAGATTCTACAGACCGATTGCTTTGCTGAGGTAACATGTAACGAAGATAAGTATTTGTATATCTGTTTACTGAATAAACACCTTAACCTGTGACGAGTTGACGTCTAAGCAGTTCTATCTCCTGTGCTGTTGCTGTGATGAGTGTCAAGTTATCACACTTTCTGTGATATGGTGCCGAACAAAGGTGTAGTGTTGTTGCCCATAGCAACCAACAAATATTTATTACAAGTACCATGTTAAAGTAGGAGGCATATATAACTCCAAACCACTCCCTAAACTGTGTGCCAGCCAATCCGTTCCCACCCATGCCAGATATCCGCGTGAGTTCCATACTGGAGCGCACCACTTCACTTCCGGATTATGTCAATTCCATTGAATGCTCGAACATACTGAAGGTCACATGGTGCATTACTCTACCCTTCACTGTCTGAGCCACCCTCAAAAAGCAAAAGGTGGTTACACCTCCCTGGTATGTAAGCCAATAGGAGCAGCTTTAGAGGTGGAACCAAACTGGATGGCAATCCCTCAGCTGGAGCTTTTGCGATTGCGACTTGGAGAAGGTTTAAAGAGGAACTCCAGTGAAAATAATGTAGTAAAAAAAGTGCTTAATTTTTACAATACTTATGTATAAATGATTTAGTCAGTGTTTGCTCATTGTAAAATCTTTCCTCTCCCCGATTTACATTCTGACATTTATTACATGGCGACATTGTTACTGTGGGCAGGTTATGTAGCTGCTCCTAGCTGTTTTGGCTGTTAGAGACAGCTGTAAACAGCTAATTCCTGTCTGTGAACCTTGTTACATTGTAACAAACTGCCAAAAGTACCGCGGTACTCAGCGCGTCTTGTGGGAGGGGTTTCAGCACAAAATCAGTCATACAGCGCCCCCTGATGGTCTGTTTGTGAAAAGCATTATATTTCTCATGTAAAATGGGGTATCAGCTACTGATTGGGATAAAGTTCAATTCTAGGTTGGAGTTTCTCTTTAAGGAAGAAAAGCACAATTTTAGAACACGTCCAAGAGACCAAGTGGATCCTAGTCTTATGGTAATCCCTGAAATACCGAATGACATAAATTACCCTCACAACAAGACAAGAATAGAACAAGCCTATTATTTATCTCAATATATCAATCGGAAAAGATCATTTTATTAAGGCACTTATTACTGTGTTATCATCATAATTGTAGTTGATATCCAAGCAGAAGATTAGGATTGATGGCAAACAGGTGTCATCGAGAATCAAAACAACAAGCTAGGGCAGAGCTGGATTTACCATAAGGCACTGGAGGCATGTGCCTATAGGTGCCTGATGATGGAAAGGCGGCTCCCTTGCCTCCCCTAGCGACTCCCTCCTTCCCGTTGCTGAGTCCAGAACGGAAGGTAAAAGAGAGTTCAGTCACATGGCTCTTGGCATTCCACTGACAAGATCCCTCTTCAGTCGGGGCATCACTAGCTACTTAATAGTAAGGGTACCTCTGGCTACCTAATGCTAAGGGACACCTGTAGCTACCTATGACGGGTAAGGGAGAAGAGACTGCTGGGTCAGCCAGAACACTTGTGGTGCAGTTTGGTGAGTGTTTGTGGGTTCCTGGATGGCGAAGTTTAGGGTGCCAAGACATTTGTGCCTATAGGCTCCTGTGATGTAAATTCGGCCTGAGCTAGGGATTAGGGAAGGCAGCTAACAGACTTAATTATGACATAGGCCAAGATACAAGTGATCAAGCTAAAGGACTCAGAGTCTCAATTAGCGTTACTCTGGAGATGCAGAAAATTCAGTAACGGGCAAATGTGCCCATGATACTAGTATCTTGTTTTATGACCCTTGTTAGATGGGCCCCAAGGCTGTGAAGGGCACCAAGGGGAGCCAAGGGAAGGGGTGTGACCATTGCGGGGAGGAGGTCCATTAAAGTTTTGCTGGGGGGGGCCCATGAATTATAGTTATGCCACTGTTCTATATCTTTTGGGAAGGTAGTAGTCATCATGCAGAGGGCAAGCAATGATACCACCAGGGGACCAAAAGAGGGTGTGACCAGTGTAGGAAGGATGTGAGAGGGCCAGGCATAGTGTGGTGTAAGTGGGAGGGGGACTCGCAGTCACAGTAGATTGCATAGCCAGGCAACCAAACCAGAAGTCAAGCCAAACCCCCAGAACTCATTGTTGCTCAGTAGAGCATCATTACTGAGAGCAGCTTATGCTTCTGAGATGTAAGCCTATATACTTTATAGCCTCATCGGGGGAGGCAGTGACAAACTATGTAACCTTAATTAATGCAAAATTAGGTTTACATTTTTCCCCACCCTACGTGGAGACTGAGAATCTCCTGCAAGTAAAACAATTCAATCTACTATGGATATAAACTTTCACTAAGAAGAAAGTATGGCATATTGTCCTCCTGCATACATGAAGACACAGGAAAAACATTTAAAATATCACTCTGAGCTATAATTACAAAAATACCTCAGCAAGTTCATGGCCCAAGATTGAGCTGTGCGTCCCTCTCCGATCTGCTGAAATCCCCCTCCGGTGGCCCATAGCGGCACAATGGCAAATGGTGGTGTGCAGTTGTGGTGTCAGTTCCACACTGCTGTCCTCGGGCTCCATACAGCATACCGACAGGTGAGAATTTTTACATCAATAATCCTCATGAGCCCTTGGGAAAGAGTGGACTTGTAGCAAAGCTGAAATGAGATATTTCGTAACTGGAGGGGACAAACCTGCATTCTTCTGTAAGCTATAACTGGTGTGTGTGTCTCAGCAAGAAAGGTTTTCATCTACAAAGAGTATATACTGTGTATAGATTGGTGAAAATGTACCTAACCATTATTAAATTCTGTATTTGACTATTTACTTTTAATTCTGTATTTGACTATTTACTAAGGGCGGCTGAGCTGGAGTACATTGAAGGATTACAAGTAATGGAGCTGTAAAGGCCCATACACACGCCGGATTTCCGTGAACGGCAGGTCGTTTGGACGTCCAAACAACCGGTCGTTCTGACGTCAAATCAGGCGTGTGTACAGTCTGTCGTTCGGCTGATAAGAGCGGAAATCCGGCGTGTGTATGGGCCTTTAGTCTCACATGAGCTGCTGATAGGTCAGTGAATTAAAAAAAAACTATCCATTTTATCCAATCCATCTCATTTATCCTTTTTTTTCCCACCCATTATGCCCTTTAAAAGATATCCAGAGCACCCACATAATTGTTAGCCTACCGCGCCTGCACACTCCCAGTGATGTGGACGCATTCTTGCACGGATCGGGTGTATGCGCAGAATACGCCGACCCATCGGGGGATGGCAATCCTTAGAGGCTGCCAATGGGACCCGGGAGAAAATTGGAGCTGCAGCGAGGGACACACGTGACCTCTAGGGGCTGGAAGAAGAAACCCCAGGTAAGTAAAGATAGATTTCATTGCTTACCCCAGCTATTATTTAAATATTACACTCTGGCATGAAATAGAGGAGCAAGGAAAAATGGGTGCTGGATGAAGCCAATATAAGTCTAAATGATAAATACTGTCGCAAATTGACTCCAGATCAGGGCCGGATTTCTGGGAAGGCCCCAAAGGCTATGGCCTAGGGCGATAAAACAAGATAGGATCAGAAGGGTGGCAGGAATTGGAGAGAGAAGAGGTCATATGTCAAAGTAAATCATCTCTTCTTCTAGTCCGCAGCGCAGCCAGCCAGCCAGCACCCTGCTCTGCACTAATAGCTGGATACCAGAGTTCCCCAACCCTCTCTCTCTCTCTCTCTCTCTCTCTCTCTCTCTCACTTCCTGATGTGTTATGACAATCCACATCTGCTGTCACCTGATGATCCATTCCTCTATATGATGGACATACTCACAAAGGTGGGTTACCATCAGGCAACTACTTGACAGGCAGGTGGGGAGTATTAGTACCTGACCCCACTCAGGTATAAAAGTCGCTTTCTGTAGATAGGAAAATGGGGAAAGAACCCCTCCACCAGGGGTGGACTTAAAGGAGTTATCAGGGATTTTTATAGAAAATAAACGCTACTTACCGGGGGCTTCCTCCAGCCCCAAGCTCCCAGGACCTCCCTCGCCGCAGCTCTGCCTTCAGCCGTTCGCCGGAGCTCCGAGCCGGTCCCCGGCGATGACGTCAGAGCGACCTCCAGGTCGCTCTGTACTGCGCCTGCGCAAGCGGTGCTGTCAATCACCGCCACGTGGGCCAGAACGGACTGCGCAGGCGCAGAGCTACTACCCCCTGCGCAGTCCGCTCCGGCCCACGTGGCGGTGATTGACAGCGCCGCTCGCGCAGGCGCAGTACAGAGCGACCTGGAGGTCGCTCTGACGTCATCGCCGGGGACCGGGTCGGAGCTCCGGCAAACGGCTTCGGGCAGAGCTGTGGCGAGGGAGGTCCTGGGAGCTTGGGGCTGGAGGAAGCCCCCGGTAAGTAGCGTTTATTTTCTATAAAAATCCCTGATAACTCCTTAAAAGCGGACCCAAACCAAACATTTTTTTAATTCAGAATATTTAGTTGCACCACTCTGACACATACAAAGATAAATAAACACTCCTTCAAGCCTATGAGCATTTCAGTGCATGCTTTTCACCCTCCTCTTTGCATTACTAGTGTTATACAGGTGGCAGCCATTAGCAATTTCTCCTTTGCTGGAGACCATCTTCTAAACCAGTTTGCCAGATTCAGTCCCAGCAATATGAAAGGAAGTGAGGGGTTCCTTCAATAAATGTAAAATATTTTATATTTGTCATCATGCACCCGAAAAAAGGCTGCTATTTATTATTATAATTTAGAAAATAGATTTTATTTATGAAATCTTGTATTTTTAATTTGGGTCCACTTTAATCGTGCTGTAATATGTACGAACAGAGGCACCAAGCAGAGTAAAACAATGTTCTAAGAATGATAAAAAGAGGGAAGTCGAGGTGGACTTACCTCCCTCTGGTAGTGGACATATACTCAAATGCAGAGTAAAAAATATACAATTTATTCACAGCTCCATAAAATCGAAATGCGTTTCGCGGTCAACAGTCCCACTTCATCAGGCAGTACAGGAGCATATAAAACTGGTTCAGGTCCATAAAGCGTGTGAGCGCCTCTGTGATCACAGAGGCGCTCACACGCTTTGTGGACCTAAACCAGTTTTATATTTATTATCACATTATCTGTGATCACAGAGGCGCTCTGCTTGGCGCCTCTGTTCGTACATATTACAGCACTTCTCCTAAAATGACTTTTTAAGATATTCCACAGTTTTATTTTATGTTTAAATCTACTTTTTAAGTTTTAACTGTTTTATTGTTTTTGCTCAATGACACATTCATTGACATTTGCCAGAGCTAAAATCTATGAACTATTGACGCTTTTTATCTCTTTCTTGCTCTCAGAAGCCATTTTCTGCTAGAAAAGTGTTTTATTGTTGGAATTTCTTATCAGTGAGGGTCACACTGTAGTCACTTCCTGTCTGAGTCAGGAGTGAGTAAGCCACTTACATACCTTATATTTAACTCTTTCAGGCAGAGAAAGAAAAAAAAGGAACACAGCATAGTTATTAGTGTGCTTGGCATTGTACATACACATGTCTATCTCATCATGTCACATGTCACCTTGGGTATCCTTTAATGCAATTTCTGAAAATTCTCGGCACACTGCATTGTAAAATTGCAATTTCAATTGCTAGGTGATTTCGTTCGCGTTTGGTGTTTCCAAGTGTGAACAGGGTCTCAAACTTAAAGGACCACTATCATGAAAATTGTAAAATACATGAAAACACAAAAATAAAAAGTATATTGCTTTCAGAGTAAGATGTGCTATATATTACTATTACAGTAGACAGTAGAAATCTGACAGTTTTTGGACCAGTCCATCTCCCAATAGGGTCTTTTCTTTTTTCTCAATAGCACTTAGTGAATGGCAGTTGTTCAGTCCAACCACTTGAATAGTGTGCAAGCAGGTGGTAGCGGTGGTACAGCCTGAATCTTTGTATAGACCCTTTGCAGGGAGTGCTTTTATAAAGAATAAATGAAATACTGAGAATCCCCCATGACAAGATGGACTAGTCAAAAACTTTTCAGTTCCATCAGATTTCTACTAACTACTGTAAGTGACAGCAACATAGGAGAAAAGTAATTTATAGATCATTTTACTCTGAAAGAAACATACTTCTTAGTTGTATGTGTTAACATATACAGTATTTAAAATAGTACAGTTGTTCATGATAGTAGGCCTTTAAAAAAGTTTTTCCAGTATTGGACCATAATTGTGTGATCTAATATAATTTCATCCATTTATTTGTAGGAGCAGCTTTGACTTTGTAAATGAAAATGTAACATTACTCTGACCAAGTGGCTTGAAGTTACCAGAAGTCGTATCTGATCTAAGAATTCCTCTGTAACATATTACTCTGCAGTTTCCTTTCTTTCAGGTAGAAGGGCAACAAAACAGGCAGAAGTTCAAATTACATGAATTGTGTGGAATGATAGAGAATTCAGTTCATTCCCCCTGGGGATGTTTCTAACACAGATCTAACAAGAGAGTTTGTTTGACCCAAGGCTAAAAAGCAAGAATGTAAATGATCACCTTTAAAACCAGCAAAAAACGCCAATAAGGATTGATAGAAGACACAGCTTTTGTATCTAGAGGTGTGGACAATGCCATGGAACCTGAACCTCTTGGATAGTCACTCCTCTCTATGGATTGTATAAAAGATGGACCATGTAGGAAAGTTACTTGCACTCCTGATTCCCAGGTCAAGCTGTGTAGGAGCCTGCTTTGTAACCAGCTAACTATACAACCTTCCTAGTCACAATGAGCTATTCTAGAGTAAGCGGTGGTGTCACCTCCAGGCTGTCTGATGGGATCTACAGAGCAGCAAGTGTCAGTGGAGGTGGTTATGGAGGGTCTAGCATCTCCATTTCCAGTGCTTCTGCAGGCTCTGCACGCTTAGGCTCTGGTTTTGGTGGTGGATCTGGTTTTGGTGGAGGATATGGTTTCGGTGGAGGAGCTAGCTTTGGTGGTGGAGCTGGTTTTGGTGGAGGATCCTCTTTCAGTTCCAGCTTCAGTGCTGGTGGTGCTGGTGGTGCTGGTGGAGATGGAGGACTTCTCTCTGGAAATGAGAAGTACGCCATGCAGAACCTGAATGACCGTCTGGCCATCTACTTGGACAAAGTGAGATCCTTGGAGGAAGCCAACAATGATCTGGAGGCCAAGATCCGTGACTGGTATTCAAAACAGGGTTCTGTGGCCGTCCGTGAGCAGAGCTTTGCAGGCTTCTACACATCCATTGATGACCTACGTGATAAGGTAATAAAAAAGATTCTATCACATTTTTCACTGTACTCTGAAAATGAGGAAATGTTTGCTGTAAAAACTACTTGAGGCATATTTGCCAGATTAAAATAATGTAGGTAAATCTTACAGTCACCACCAGTGGTGTAATTACCATTCATGGGTCCCTCCAGCAAAACTCTGATGGGGCCCCCAATGCTCACACCTCTTCCCTTGCCTCCCCTTGGTGCCCTTTACAGCCTTGGGGCTCATCTCACAAGGATCATAAAACAAGGGTGGCCATTTTGATCTAGTTATGCCCTGGTCACCACTTGGTTAACTGAAAATATTGACGCCTTGATAAAACTTGTTAAGCCAAAGGTCAGGGTTAAACCTCATAGTCCAATCAACAGCCAACAGCCAATCAAACTTCTCTTTGTTTTGTTTGTGACTTCAGTAAGCTGCAATCTAATTGGTATGAAGTGCTGGTAAACTTTGAGGTATATGGAAGGTGTAACCGATGACTTCTTTTGTCTGTTGTGCTGATCCACTGTCTCTACTACCTTCTGTGTCACCAACCCAAAATTAGTATGCTGATTAGTATGCCAATTAGACAAGTCGATAAAATCATGATGCAGTTTCACCTGGGGTTTGGTTTGTTGCTACAGGCAGCTAATAAGCAATCTCTTTTTGTACTTCTTCCGGCTTGGCAATGTTTACCTACTTGGTAGTAAATCATGATTGTGGTGCACTGGTAACTTGTCTTAAAATCTGGTTGTACAATCATTGCGCAATGTTACCACTTCTACGTAACGGCAGATCTTACCCAAAAAATCTGTTTCAATGCTATTCAGTTTCTGTGTTGAAGCTCACTCTGCTCAGTTGTTGATAATACACAATCAGACTGTAAGGGATGTGGCCAGATTCTATCTGTCAATGATGTAACATCACATAGGATGGGTTGCTATGGAACACCTGTCACTGGAGATTATCATTGCTTGGTATTTCACTGTTCTTCTATCTAGACACTTGACTTTACTGATAGCGATGCTAAGTACTCAATGCAGGGATTCCCTCAACTAATTCACTCTTCCCTTACAGATCTTCGTGGCAACCATCAACAACTCCAAGCTCATCCTGGAGATTGACAATGCCAGGCTGGCTGCTGATGACTTCAGACTGAAGTGAGTATATTCACTTTATCATGGGTGGACCTTTCATGCAGTTGTGTACTTACACCATACATTCCTTATCTTCCTCCAGGCACCGATCTAAGTATACATCTGGCTGCTGTTATCTTACAATTTGGCTGCTGTTGTGTACTGGGCATGATTGGGCCTTCACAAATCATTTCTGCAAAACATTTCTGCATTAAAGTGGATCCGAGATAAAAAAACAAACTATAACAAGTAACTTGTCTATATATCTTATCTAAAATGTAGATAGTTTACACAGCAAATCTAGCTGCAAACAGCTTCAACAGAATATGATTATTTCTTCCTGTGATACAATGAAGGCAGCCATGTTCTGTTTGTAAACATTACACATAGGCAAGCTGATCTGCATCTCCAGCCCTCAGCCTGTGAAAACCTATTTTCCCCTCCTCCCTCCTCCCCTCTGCCTCTGAAATTTCTGGCTAGCAATACCTCCCCTTCCTCCTGCCCAGACTGAGCTCCCATAAGCCCTTGCTACTGTCTGAAAATGCCAAGGCTCGCTGGAGAAGCTGTGGGGAACGCCCTATAAACTATATGAAAGGAACACAATTATGTAATGAGTAAAAGTTTATCTTTGATCCACTTTAAGAAAGCCACAGTTTTACATTGCCGTACTTTTCATTAGAGGACTTTGGTATTTCTTTAGGCTCAGAGTGGGGAACGCGACGGAAACCCCTGGTGCTGTGCCCCGTAGTGTAAAATGTGCCTTGTGCATGAATCCTTTACCTGATGGTGTCTGCTAGTGTCTCCATCCTCTTCTTCATACATGCACCCCATCTGGTTGCCGAGGTAACATGGGTGCATGTGTGTTGTCTCACACGCACCCACATATGTGTCAATGACCACATAGGGTGCGTGTTTGTGAGGAAGAGAAGGGAGTTAGTGGCAGATACTGTCAGGTGAATTATTCATGGACAGTGCACATTTTACACTAGGGGGGGGGACAGCCCCAGGGGTTCCATCATGTCCATCGCTAATATACTTCCAGGGCCGGGCCGAGGCATAGGCTGGAGAGGCTCCAGCCTCAGGGCGCAGTGTAGGAGGGGCGCACAACTCACTCAACTATCATTCCCCCATTGTGTTTGAAGCAGAGATAAATAAGAAAAGGGGATGCATGGCAGTGACTTCAAGCCAGAAAAATAGAGATTAAGGTGTTGGGGGCCCTGGTGCGCCTCATAGTCTAATAGCAATCAGTGTGTGACGGCTGGGGTGGGAGGGATGGAGGGGCGCACTCTGGTGTTTCAGCCCTGGGTGCTGGAGGACCTTGTCCCGGCTCTGTCCATACCTTACACTGATGAAGGGCTAAACACTTGAAACTGCTGTGTACAAGATGGATAATCTTGTCCTCTAAAATGCTTTAGATGTGCTACCAGTGGCTCTGGATGTATGCCTGGCAATTGAGGAATCATTTTCATATTCCTCTGTGCGCAGCTGAGTTATCAAGGATGAGCAAATGTGGCCTAGAGCAACCTATCAGTTTTAAGCTTGGTTGCTCAAGTTTTTTGTGAACCTGTCTTGATAATTCTCCAGTTGTATGCAGTGGTGCATTATGGGCATTGGCAGGGCCGAGACAAAGCAGAGGCGAGTGAGGCTCCAGCCTCAGGGCGCAGTGTAGGAGGGGGCGCTCAACTATCATTCCCTTATTGTGTTTGAAGCAGAGAGAAATAAGAAAAGGGGATACATGCAGGGCCGGCCCTAGACTTTTTGCCGCCTGAGGCAAAAAATTTTTTTCCGCCGCCACCCCCCCCCCGGTGGGGGGTGGGGGGGGGGCGCTCTTGGGGGCGGCCGAGCTGGAGGGGTAGCTGGCAGGACGGGGGTATTGGGCCTAGCGGCGGGGAGGGGGTCGTACCCCCCCTCCCTCGCCTGGGTCCCCCGAACTGCGCTCCCCTCCATGGCAGTGACTGCAAGCCAGAGATTAAGGTGTTGGGGGGGGGGGGGGGGGGCTTGGGCACCTCTTAGTCTACTAGTATTAAGTATGTGACAGCTGCGGTGGCCGGGAGGGATGGAGGGGCGCACATTGGTGTCTCAGCCTTGGGTACTGGGGGAACTTGTCCCGGCTCTGGGCATTGGTTCTTGTTAACGCGAAGAAATTTGCAAATACCTTCTGTTTTAAGAAGACATATTGTACTTGGCCAATTGCAGTCAGCTTAGAGTGGTTGGTTTGGTACACAAAGTCTCCTTGTTCTGTATATATAGGGAGTTACTGTTCTTTATGCACATTGACCCTCTGGCACCACATGACAGCATGTCAATAGCAAAGGTGATTGTTTCCTCATTGCTGCCAATCACAGTCTGACTTTCAGATTCTTGTGCAGATTGGAATCTGATTGATGGATTTTCAAAAAACCGAACAGTTGGGTTGGGGTTTGACAGTTGTCAATGCTGACATGAGGACTAAGGACTGATTCGGTATGACAACCAACAACAATCTAAAAGTAGGTTGGTCAGAAAAGCACCTAAACATGAACATTGGAATTAGGTGTGACTCTGCTTCTGTGGGAAAAGCAACGGCCCCTTAAGAACAACTGTATACACTGCAAAGTATATTTTGGAGATAACGTGAGAAACGTACTCTTATGAGAAAACACTAGGAGAATACTTTATCAGCTTATATAAAAAAGAAAAAACCCTCAAAATACTGTTGCTGCTGATAAAATTAATCTTAAACATGTTTGTTTTTAAACTGTATATTTACTACATGTTTGCCTGGAAAGGTGTCAAATAAATATGCTGAATAAAAGATAAGAGCGTTGATTTGCAAAGCTTTTCTCTTAAATTATCTCAACTTTTTTTTTTTTAACTTTTTACAAAAAGAGCTAATAAGCAAGATGAATAGAGAGTAAAGGTACATACACATGTCGAATTTTTCCAAATGACAGGTCGTATGGACGTCTGAATGACCGGTCGTTTGGACGTCAAATCGGGCGTGTGTACAAACAGATGTTCAGAATTTCTGCAGGGGGGCCCGGTGGCTCTTAGTTACGCCCCTGGTGGTAACATTAGTCAGTGACTGGCCAATCAAGATTGGATTTGTGTACTGGGCTTAAAGTGAACCTCCAGACTAAAAATTGACTCAGCAGCATGGGAAAGGCCTGGTGTTTCTTTAACAGTTTCACAGCATCAAAACTTTTTTTATCTTATACAAGCCTCATTTTTAGCTGCACAGAAGAAAACTGCCCGGGCATTTTCCCCTAATGCTGTGCAAAGCATGATGGGATTTCTGATGTTGTTGTTCTCATTCTGCTGTTTTGGTGCAATTTTTTTTTTTTTACATTTTGAATTTGACATTTGAAGCCTAGCACGTGCAGCTGGGAGGGGTTATCAGGACACAGGACAGTTGTAACTGTTTCTCCTGCTCCCTGTCACCTCCTTTCAACCAAAAATATGGCTGCCCCCATGACAAAGATGGCAGCCCCCATAAATCACAAACATTTGCCTGTTCTTTTAAAACGGGGTGGGTAAGAGATTATATTACCTATCTATTCTAATTAACATAACTAATGTAACTTAATGACAGTATGTTTGTTTAGGCTGAAGTTCCCCTTTAAGGACTTGTTTTAATTTGGGTTGGGAGCATAAAAAGGTAACAGAGAAACGCTGTTACTGCTACTCAGCTTCCAGCAGGCTGCTGCTGAGACTGCAAGTGGGTGCGGAACAGACAAAGCTCTTAGAGAACATTGCAGCCTACAGATATGGAAGTCTGTGGTTCAGGAAGTGACTAACTGGCATATAGACTCCTGACAAGATACTTTAAAAGCAATTTTCAGTTTGGCCTGGAATATATCTTCAAATTTCAAGTTAATATGGAGAGTAACTATTGCATTTACCTGTCTTTAATAATAACTATTGGTCGTTGCCGAAATTTACCATGTCGGTTGGCTTGCAGGTATGAAAATGAGTTCACCTTGCGCCAGAGTGTGGAGAGCGACATCAGTGGCCTGAAACGTGTCCTGGATGACCTGACCATGACCAGATCTGACCTGGAACTCCAGATTGAAGGCCTCAAGGAAGAGCTGGTCTACCTGAAGAAGAACCATGAGGAGGTAAGTAGCTTTGTCTTACATATTAAAATCTAAGCAATATATATAAACCAATACGCTAATAAACTGCATGATCAGTAGTCATGGTCATGTCTAGGAGAACTTATGGAGAAGCATGTGATTTGATCAGCTGATAGATTTGCAAAGCTCTGATTTGCTGTGATCACATCCTGCTTTAGCACATGATTATGACCAGCAAATCAGAGGCTTACATATCTATCACCTGACCACACTGATCACATGCTTCTCCATGAGTTCTCCTAGACATGACCATCACTAATGAGCAGGCAGTACCTTTATTGAAAAATGCATGATAAAATTATTTTTCTGTAGCTAAGATATGCTTTGGAGAATGCAGATTAGTAGTTTCCTTCTAGAAAATATATATAAAAAACATCATAAACGAGCATAGAACCATACATGTATATAAGCATATAATGATCTAAATATACAATAAGCATTTGGTGGTCAGTACAGTGTGGAGCCCACCGCGTGCCCAGCCTGGGTGCCCATGATGATTAAGAAGGCATATGCAAGTGAGCATGGCCAGCAGGTTCTGCATGCATAACCCATCTATCAGGCATCTAAAATTCCCACGTATGAATATTCCAACACAAAAAATGCTCTCTGTTGTATACTACTGTACATGTGGATTGTAGGCAGCAGAGATAGATTGGGGTTGTTAACTTAGATTAGGGTATACAGTTAGCTCCAATATCAATGGTACAGATGATCCACTTGTAAATTGTATAAATAGTAGTTGCTTGTGTACCTTATAGAGCTTCAGATTAAGTTATGTTAGGAAGATAAAGAGAGAAAATGGAAGAGAAAGAGAGAGACTACTCAGATCAGGTGGGGTGCGGCATTTCCAGTGACCGGGGTCATTTGGGAGTAAATAACCGACACCAAGTGGCCATGTTTGAAAAATATCCAGTAGAGAGGAGGAAAGAGGAAGCAAAAAAGGGAGAAGTAGACATGGTAGGTGTCACAGGAGCCCTAGTGGCTGACCGCACTTAGCCTTCTAAACGGTGCCAGCGCACAGATCGTGCGAACTCTGGTCGCAGTCAATGCGCAGGAACCGTTAAGAATTAGCCGCAGACAACTCAGAAGGGAGCCTGTGAGACACGGGTAATTACAACGTCACCTACTGGTTCAGAGTAAACTGCCACCACTGCGGTTACCATGGGACCGTGGAGCCCACTAACTGACTGACTAGTCCTGCGAATAAAACGGTTAAACACACGGTATTCTGTCTAGCCAACAACAAACAGTAGCGTATCTTCAGAGACCCGGGATCAGTTCTGCGTGTGCTGATAAGCAGGGTAGCGGACAGTGAATGACTTGGAGAAAGTCGTTTATTCACGCAATATAAATAATTAATATATACAGACAATTATTAAAATCACAATTATTAAGACAGTAATAGCCAGTATAAAAAATAAAAGAAGGGAGAAAAATACTTAGTTCCTGGAAAGATGTCCTTTTTGTGGGAAAACAGAGTTCTGGGTTTCAATTTGAGTTCAGAGTTCAGACCAGGTGGATGCCAGCATATCCTCAAGCTGGCATCTGATGAGTTCAAGATGTTTCAGTGTGGAGGACACTGAGTTTGGGTCCTCTGCCATTCTTATGCCCCTGCTTCAGTAGGAGGGATTGAGGGCGGGGAGCCATACACCCCCTTAGAAGATGAGATGAGCCCTCCCCTTGTCCTGGGGGCTAGAAATCATATCTACCCATATATGGGCTCTATCTCACAGAACCGTACAGGTCAGGGCAGGTTTATTAACATTTTCAGGTCTGTCTCGATTTACCCAGCGCCCTGATACCAGACATGAGGGGTGGGACCCCTGTGGTATCATCAGGGCATTTTCAAACTGCCTAACTGGCAGTCCTTACCTCAGAATGTTCTGAAACTTCCTCAGAACCAGCACCGGGGCTCATGCTACACTTCCCCCACGTTTGGCGAAGCTGCCATCTCAGGAACCCCAGAAATATGACAGATCTGGGAAGTTATGGATTATGCTATGAGACTCAGGTTTATTCAGGATGTGTTCTAGCTGCTAACAGCTGACTTCCCTTTGATCTTTACCAGTGAGCAAGGTGTCAAGACCTCCCGGAGATTTGTAGCCTGCCTGGCTGCACCTAGGCATCCTGATCACCCCTTGGTTAATTAACATCTACATGAGATCAGCTAGGTGTCACCTTATACCCGATGGATGGGCCATCCGCACAGCTTGAAGCCAGGGGCTCTCTGGGCCCAGGCTCATTAGCATATCAAAAGAGCCATCCAGCCTTTAGGATGGTGCTCTCTCTGCTAAGAAAAGGACTTCAGCTCCCCCTACACACTCAACCCAGATTGTATCGATTTGAAGCGCAATCGATGCAGGGAATCGAGTGCGATCGCTTTTTCTTCACGGGCGGTTACAGGACGCGCCTGCGGCCCCGCAACCGTCCGTGACAGTAGGGACTTAGTTTTCTTTGCTGAGTGATATGGTGAATTTAAATTCTATGTTGTTTTTGTGCTTTTTGTAGGAGATCAGTGAGAAGAAACAGCAAGCAGCCGGTACAGTCAATGTAGAGCTGGATGCAGCTCCTGGAGTGGACCTCCTAAAGGTTGTCAATGACCTGAGAGAACAGTATGAACACATCGCTGAGAAGAACAGGCGCGAGGCTGAGGCATTCTTCATGAGCCAGGTAAGTCTGTTAATGTGTATATACAGTGTCAAGCATACAAATAACTAGGCTTTGTTCCATTTTCTTCATCCACCTGAAAGAGTAAACACTCAGGTATGCAAATGACAGTTTCTTTCTAGTCGGGACAAAGTCAGATTATATAGCGCAGCCCTCACTGATGAGGAATTACAGACAAAAAACTCTTTACTGGCAGAGAACAGCTTCTGAGTGCAAGGGATTTTCATATGAGCTGTAAAACGCTTTGAAAACGCTATATATTGGCTGTAAAATGCTGACAGCAAAAGGCAGTGTTTTAGCCTTATCTACCGCAGCCTCTAGTGTGAAAGAGCCCTTAAGAATGTAACTTGCTTAAAGGAACACCATCTATTAACATGTTTTTTTTTCAATTGAGATAAGAATTTTTTGGGAAGTGCTTTTAAGTACATGTGTATACATTTGACTGCTTATCTCTTAGTTTACTGTTATCAAATTCCTTTCACACTTCACTGATGGCCAAAATCAGACAGACCACATCATGAAGGGAGGGATAATTCCCTCACAATGCCCCTGTTAACCCTGTGTGTGTGTGTGTGTGTAAGAAATCTCTCAGCAGCTGCTTGTCTCTGACTGAGCTGTCTGCAGAAAGCAGAGGAAATGTATCTTATGTGCAAAATAAACATTTGTAATAGTGTGTGAAACCTGACACCAGAGCCATTGCATATAACTCTGCTTCAATATTCCACTGCTCTTAGCATGTCAGACTGCAGAAATTCACCTATGCAAATGAGACAGTCCAACCAAACTAAAATCTACACACAATGAATTACAGCTTTTGCCTTTGATATTTAACATAAAAAGTAGGAAAATGTTTACACAGCTACTTAGACATTATTTGTACATTATCATGTTAGTACACTTGGTTATTGATAGTGTTCCTTTAATTTTGGATCTACATTGGCTTTATGACATCAATTTAACTTTTTAAATAGCCCTCTTCTTTTTATTTATTTCCTCTACTGTAATCGGGTCACCTACATTTTAAATGACAGAGCAACATTCTCTTTTCTCCTCCCAGGTTGAAACTTTACAGAACGAGGTCACCACCAGCACGCAGGAGGTGCAGACCAACAAAAGCGAAAGCACAGAACTGAGACGCGGCTTCCAGAGTCTAGAAATGGAACTGCAGTCACAACTCAGTGCTGTAAGTAAAATAGAGGGTTCTTTATTGCATTGCTGACTCTTTGAGTAGTCATAATACAGAACTCATCTTAATCTTGATCTCTCCATCTAGAAAGCCAGCCTGGAAGCTGCTATTGCTGATGTAGAAGGCCGCTACGCAGGACAGCTCTTCCAGCTACAGAACGTTATTGGTGGCATTGAGGCTCAGCTTGCAGACCTACGTGCAGACCTGGAACGTCAGAACCAAGAGTACAAGACTCTGCTAG
Source organism: Hyperolius riggenbachi (assembly GCF_040937935.1). Lineage (NCBI taxonomy): Eukaryota > Metazoa > Chordata > Amphibia > Anura > Hyperoliidae > Hyperolius > Hyperolius riggenbachi. The sequence goes on along the minus strand of NC_090657.1, from coordinate 34,693,937 downwards.
ACATCAAGTCCCGACTGGAGGCGGAGATTGCCACATACCACCAGCTTCTGGAAGGAGAGGGCGGAAAGTAAGCATGGACTTCTCATTGACTGTTCCAACAGGAATAAGACGTTGTTGTAATGCTCAGTTAAAGCATAGCTTCAAACCCATGACCTATAGAAAGTCACTGGTGGATATTTTGGATACTAAAGGGCAAAACAAACCCATAAAACTACACGCATCCTTTGTTGCCCGGATGTACTCTGGGGTGCCCCGGATGTCCCCCAGGCAGTGTCAGGCAGCGGGTGGCAGGACTCACCTCTGGCCTCTTGGTCTCCTGATTCTGCAGACGTCTCTTCTTGGCTTCTCCCCTGAGTGTCTGAGAAGGTATCAGAAGCTAGAGCTCCTAGCGTCTGATTCTTGTATGCTAAGAGGGAATCACCAGCTACAGAGGACGTCTCCAGAATTGGAGAGTAGATGGAGGAGATGAGTAGTTCTTCTCGCTGTGCTACACTGCTGGGAAAGGCAGGGGGGTTTGAGGGGAGGAACAGTGAGTACACACAATGATGCATGCTCCCTATGGAGGCTCCACAGCTTCCAGCATGTCACCATAACACCCAGCATGCCCTATAAAGGCACCACAGCACCCAGCATGGCACCACACATCACCCTGCATGCCCTAGCATGCTTTTTTTTTAATTCATGGAGAGGGGGACTTCATCCAACATTTTGCTGGACAGGCGTACTAAGATCACTGTAAGTTCATGTAAATTTGGCTCCACCCATGACCACACCCACATTCTGGTGCGTGGCCGCACTAATTTTTCAGCTGGAGTGCCCAAAGGTGCCCCGGATGTCTAAGGATCATAGCAACACCCCTTCCAAGAATGCTCCTGGCCGTGGCTGCTGTGTACACAGCTTGGGGGGAGCTCAAAATTATAAGGAGGGTGTGAGTTGGAAGAGCATGCTCCCCTCCATGTGATTAGCTCCAGTCGCAACTAGGAATGGAGATTAGAGTGGCTCAATGGAGAGGACTCTATTGAAACCGTAGGACAGGTAAGTATAGGGGTGCCATACTGCACATGCTGACTTGTGTGGTTTTATAGATTTACTGTCAGTTTTGGTGCCCTTCAAAGCTGCACATTAGAGGGACCCTATAGTGGATCCAAGTATACAAATCAAATCTAGTCAGATGAAACTGGGTTGAAATCAATGTAATGGTTGGATCTCCATTCTCTGTACTACCTCCCTGCTTACCCCCTCCCTTCTGATAACTTATGCTGTCTACTTTCTATGTGCAGAGATAAGACAACTGCCCTGTGTGTTCAGTGATTTCTGGAGAAAGCCTTAGCAGAGCAGAGAACATAGCTTATCAGAAGGAGGGGGTGAGAAGAGATTTAAGCGGGAGACTGGGCAGAGCTGTAGATGCAAAAATAATATGGCAGAATTTCTATTAAGTTTTCAGCTGGCTGGATTATGAACTGAAAACTCATATATTGTAAGAAACCACAACAATGTCTGTGTGCACATACATTTTACTTTATTTCTTTGGATGCACCCTTAGGAAAAATAAATCATGAGTTAAGATTGATAAACAAATCATGAGATCATGAGGCTTTTATTGGCTGTAGTAAGTAAATTATACTATAAATATGGCCGGATTTAGGCAAGGCCACAAAGGCCATGGCCCAGGGGACTGGGAAAGCAAGGGGCGGGCTGTGGGCAGCAGGGTGGCAGTAGCAGTTAGCCTGCTGAACATTCATTCTGCTACACAGAGTTTGCACATAGCAGGGGGCGGCTCCCAACAGCCGGATGAAGGGGCAGCGAAAAGGCACTTACTGCGGATCAGCTGATTTCAGCGCGCAGCTCTGAGAGCCGAACTGGGCGCCCCATAGCAGCAATCCTATGCTGCACGTAGCGCGTAGCGGTAATTTGGGGCTCTGGCGGCTACCAGACCCCAAATTACATCTCCCTCCGAGTTGCGACAACTCGGATGGGGAATAGTATTGAACGCCGCCTCGGAGTTTAGCGGCAGCGGTGAGAGCCGTCATTCGTCTCTCACCGCGCCGAACTGAGCGGCGCCAAAATAATATGCACCCACTTACTGTGATCTCCGAGCTGCCTGTCACTTACTGAATATGCCTTTGCCAAGGAGCTTACAAACGAATCCCTGCCACCATGTCATTAACTGTCCTCAGAGTAGCTCATAATGTAATCCCTGCCATCACTTCACTAACTGTCCCCAGAGGAGCTTACAATCTAATCCTTGAGGGGGAAGGGGAGGTTTGGGGGGAGGGGGGTTAGGATGCTGACGATCCAGGGGCAGCTGGTGATAGTGGGCCTTGGTTGGACAGTAAAAAGTACAAATCCAGCCCTGACTATAAATATTGGGGTATTTTCACTTCTTATATTGATGACAGAACATCTTGCTGAGCACAAACATGCTGTTTATTTGAAGCTATGTTATTTATATTCTTTGCATATTATTGCTCTTCTCTTATGTTGTTTTCTTGCTTTCTCCTAGAATTTCTGTTGGAGGAGGAGGAGGAGGAGGGCTATCAGGTGAGTAACGACACTGCTAGAGAAACTAAGCATCATTTCACGGATGTGAACTGATAACAGGGTACTCCAACAGGCCACACCATACAATTACCCGTCAGATCGAATCGATAATTGCCGACGGATCCGATCTGATTTTTCGATTGTGTTTCTGATTGATTTTCTGGTCACTTCTATACAATATTGATCAGCGAAACGATCGTAAATCAGATCGGACCTGTCGGAAATGATTGGTTTGACCCATCAGTCTGATGGCAAATTGCATGCATGGTACTACTACACTAATATCGCCCTTATACACATGCACCAACCACAGAAGATGTGGACACTGTGTAGAACAAAGTGGCATATTACTTCAAAGATCGTCAATTTTATGAGTATTTACACAAGTAAGGTAGCATGCATTCTACACACAGTACATCCAGCATTATGTACACAATGCACAGGTTGCTAGGATACCGCTTGTTATACTTGAAACATGCATGCGTGTTGCGCAATGCATGCTACCTTACTTGCCTAAACACCGGCAAAATTGCTGTGTGCAATTTGCGCATAACAATTTTACCAAGGATTAGTCAATCATCCCCAAGGCTACCTTAGATGTATATCAGTTGGGACAGTCACCCTGAACACAACATGAAGTCTTCAAGTCAGGGGCGTAACTACTACAAATCATGGGGCCCCCCAGCGAAACTTTGGTGGGGCCCTCTTAATCTTCTCACCCTTCCCCTTTCCTCCCCTTGGTGACACTCACATCCTGAGGGCCCATCTCACAAGGGTCATAAAACAAGATTGGCCATCAGGATCTTCACACCCATAACATGGCGTAGCTACAAAAACACCTGATCTGGAGAATCAGAGAAAGGGAAGGTTAGTAGTTGGGGCCCCTCAAACCTCTGGGCCCACCTGCAGTCAGAGATATTAATAAAACACCCCTCCCCCACTCCCACCCCAAAAAAAATCTGGGGCTCGGAGAACATGCAAACCCCATTCAGATAGTGTCCTTTCCCAGGTTTGACCGCCATGTCACCCACATACCCAATATGCAGAGGTGGGAGAACCAGGCAACTAAATCATGGGGTCACTTCTTCTTTTTTTAATCTTCTTTATCCTAAAGGCATTTTTAGTAGTATCTCCAGATTAGTGTTAGAGAGTATTAGCCAGGATAGTTACATAATATGGAACACAGAATTACCTGATGCTAACGAGCTGTATGCCTCAATGTCCACTTGGGGGCAGGCATGAGCTTCCGAATTCGGCGGAAGCTAAAATATCGAAATTCCGCCGGAATTGGGGTTTCCGCATTGTTCCGCGGAATCCGGAAATTTCAATCCGGAATGCGGAATAATGCGGAATTCCAGCAAAATCGGAATCGGAATGAATTGACCAATCAGGAGATGCGGAATGAGTTGACCAATCATGATCAGAAATGTGTTGAATGAAAGCTGTTTATCTAGCAAGGAAATCTGATTGGCTGTTTGTGGCTCCGCCCAGGTGTGCAGGGGGGACACAAGACCCCCAGAATATATCATCCTAGGTAGTGAGGAATCTGAATACCAACTTTCGTTCAAATCGGTCAAGCCGTTTCCGAGTCATCGCAGCATGTACATATACACCCCCAAACAGTGCGCATATAAAAAAACAGCATTTCCATAAAAAAGGCGGAAATTTACGAAAGTACACTTTTCAATCACGTTTCCGTAATATACAACAACTTTATTGACAATAGACAACATAGACACAATCATTCGAAAATTACGGAAGTCCGGATAAAAATTACTGAAAATACATGCGGAATACCGCGGAATTACACGGAATACCGCCGGAATGTGCCGGTATGCAGAATTTTGGTATGACGGCATGCGGAATTGTCCCGGAAACGGAAATGGGCTCTTCCAACCATGTAGCAGCTAAAATCTTTTATGGACAACACATCAGGCAGCCAATCTCTATCAAACCAGACTGATAAAAATACAGGTAGCCCCCGACTTACGAACGACCCGCCGATACGAACAGCATGGATTCAGTGTTTCCATGGGAACAAGCCCAAAATTTCAAATTGGACTTGTAGTTTTTGAGAAAAATTGATTTAAAAAAATTCTAATAAAAATGGCTTTTAAACTTGTATAGGCAGGTAGAGAGGGCAGAGGTGACACAGAGGGAGACACTGGAGGCACGGGGGAGCGAGGGGGGGGGGCACACAGGAGGTGCAGGGGACAGGGATAGCACATTGTTCCGACTTACGAACAGATTCAGGTTAAAGAGAACCCGAGGTGGGGTTCTGACAATGCAATCCACATACAGAGGCTGGTTCTGCTAATATTGCCCAGCCTCTGTTGCTATTTCAATCCCCCTAGGCCCCCTCTGCGCTCTGCTATCCCCCATAAATCACAGCCGTGCTGCCGACACGCAGTGTGTCATAGTGGGCTGTGTTTATCTCTGTACTGCCAGTCTGCCGCTCCCCCCGCCTCCTGCATAGCTCCGGTCCCCGCCCGCGTCCCTTCCCTCCCCGCTGATTGGAGGGAAGGGACGTGGGCGGGACCGGAGCACGCAGAGTGACAGTACAGATGTAAATACAGCACGCACAGCGCGGCTGTGATTTATGGGGGATCGCAGAGCGCAGGGGGAACTTAGGGGGGATTGAAATAGCAACAGAGGCTGGGCAGTATAGGCAGACCCAGCCTCTGTATGTGGATTGCATTGTCAGAACCCCACCTCAGGTTCTCTTTAAGAACGAACCTACAGTCCCTATCTCGTTCGTTAACCGGGGACTACCTGTACTTTCTTCTAGCAACTTCTGCAACTCCATTTTGTTCTGTATAACTGTCCTGTATGAAAATGTGGTGAAGGTTGGTCTATGTGCTGGGGTGGGTGGTCCAAGATCACCCCAAGCTAGCCATATAACTTTTCTACTGGTCTTCAGGTCCGTACACACTTGCAATCTATGACTATGGTGTCCCAATATGATCACTGATCTGCATTAGTAATGCATGTCTGTTCTTCAGGTTCCAGCTCATCATCCTCAACAACCACCACCACCAAAGTACAAGCCATCATAAAAGAGGAGATTGGTGGGAAGGTCATCTCTACCTCCTCCACCAGTTTGAGGAGGTATTAAGAAGACCTTACCACTATGACCCAAAGACCAAGTTCCCATCACCAGGCTGAGAATCTACAGTCAAGATCCACGGTCCTATAGAGAAGAATGCAAATGTTAAATCGTAATGATGTAGTTAACAGCTTTGCAGTCATATAACAAGGCTGTCTGTAGGGTCTATCCGTAATAGGCTTGCCCTAATGTCATACGCTCATATTAAAATGTCAATTTGATTTCTCACACTCCACCAGAGAAAATATTGTGTTGGAAATAAAGGTCTTTATGGGTTTTGCAGCATTTGCCTATTTTCTTTATTGCATTTGCTATCAGATACAGCTATTGCATTGAAACAGGGGTCTCACTCTTTGGGAATCACCAGCGATTTCACGCAATGCTAAATTGCACTACAAAACAGATCAGATGTATTTTACTATGGTGGGCGATTTTGGGAAGAATCTGCGTTTCAGCTAATGATTGTCAATGAAAATTGCATCTGGTAAAGTAGTGCTAGTTATCAGTTTTTAAAATGCAGACAAATTGCAATGCTGAACCACAGATGCTTCTGGAAATTGCAGTAGGCCTATAAAAATACATTATGTATGTTTTCGCATGTGATTTTGTATTGCAGCAAGATTGGGTGATTCAATTGTAAGGGTAAGATTGGGGGGGGGGGGGGGGGGGAAAGTAGAGAGTAACAAAGAACATGTCCTATGTCCTGGCGTACTGTGCTGACTTGTTCAGTAGGCAGTAGCAGTGTTAGGGAGTCTTGCCCAAGGTCTCCTACTGAATAGGTGCTGGCTTACTAAGTAGGAAGAAGCAGAGATTTGAGCCCAGGTTGCCTGTGCCAGAGGCAGAGCCCTTAACAATTACACTATACAGAGAGAGGAGGAAAAGCACTTTTAATTAGCTTTCCTTTAAGACAAGAAGACAGCCAGCGCTAGTGGAAGGGGGTAAACAAAGGTGAATGAGAGAGAGATGAGGAGTGGAGGGATACTGAGAATAACCTGAGATGGAGCAGAGAGCCTATCTGTATTGCAGTCCCATATCACACAGAGGCTACTTGCCTGTAATATGACTCCTGTCCCTGCCAGTCTCTCACACAAGTCAGAAAGCAGCCCTCCTGGAGTCTAGGGACTGTCTAAATCTTTTCAACCTGTGAAATACCTTATCTAGCTGACCACATGCAGTCTTTACAATGGTGAGAGAGCAGACAGAGTTTTTTTTCTAAGGACAATGTAAGAGGCAAGCATCTCTTCTGCATCATGCTGTGTACATTTACCAGCTTGCCGTCAAATTGTACTTTTATTTCCCTCAACCAGCCTAGTACTTCACATTGCCTTATACACTGTACCAGCAGCCTGGGGGAAAATCTTCCTCCTTCCTCCTGGCCAGTCCGTTCTGGAATGCACACAAAGACACCATCCTCACGGGACAGGGGTCACACAGACACACTCCAGATCCCTAGATAACACTTATATTAGGGAATGTCATACAAAGTGTTGTAGACAAAAGGTTTGTAGATTCCTTATTTGAGGCTGAGCAGCAGAGGCTTTCATTAGAACTTTTTCTCTCCGCTCCCTTAATTTTCAGTCTGTAAGGACAGGAAAAATAAACTTTTTTCCCCTCAAAGCCCCCCTAGATAAATCTGCCGCTCTAGGCAATTAGCTTATCAGCTGGTCTCTAGAGGCGCCTCTGAACAGGGCACCAAATCTGGGGAGAGGACGCCCCGCGAGGACGAGAAAAGGGAGAAAGATGGGACACATAGTCAAAGTGCCCAAAAGTGTTCTAGCAAAAATTATGGTGGGATCATAAAAAAATAAAATGGGAGATCTCAACATTTCAACACTGTCTACAGTATACTGTATGAATAAAAATGGTATGATCCAAATTCTGATGAGAGCTTCATCTTTTGACCATTCCAACAGATTTGCATTGAAGTAGCTCCTTAAGAACATTTGAGGAACTATGGCCACTGCCAAGTGCCAACTATACTTCAAATGAGAGGAGGCATATATTTGGGAGCCCAGGCAACCTTATTATTTAAAGTGGGCATTTAGACTCTTCGAAAATTCCTCCCTATTTTACTTTTAATATTCCTTCTTGGAGCCCACAGATTTAGGGAAGACGCCTTTGTCCAGCTTTGGGATAGGGAAGGGTATGTAGGAAGGGGGGGATTTGACCCCTGGCCTGCCTCATTTGGGAGATATTTCATTAGTAGGGCAGTATGTAACTTAGAAGTGTGTGGGTTGCACAAGGATGGAGGGTGGAGGCTCGGTGTTCTACTTTTTTGGGCCACACAGGCCACCCTGAATAAGAGTTCAGATGAAATGTTACCTAGAACCACACATTATGTTATTTATCAAGTGTGGTCACTTCCTATTATTAAAGTGTCACCAATTGATTACAAAATCCCACTTTAATTCATTTTCTTCCTGAAATGTTGCTTCAATTTTAAGCAAAGTTACTTTGTTTATGTTTTTTAAATATTATTTTTGGGACATGGCCCCACAGTTACCCCCAACCCCTCAGCAATTTTCTTGACAATGTTGCAACTAATTCAGGAAGTTGAGAAAGATGGCAGCCCATAGATTTCAAAGCATAAACGTTAGAATTCAGCCTAAACTGGAAATTTTTGAGTAGAACCTGACCTAATGCAATTCAATTTAGAAATGCAAATTCTTAGTCAGAATTGACTTTTATGGATTCTGCTGCTTGCCTACAGTTAGACCCACATCCATCCCTTGCTGTACAGAGTTATGTTTCTGAAGATAGCACACTTTATTTCTTAATATGGAAGTTGCAGTCATATAAAAACTCCAACGTTGCTTACAGAAGCCTGATGCTAACTCTCTCTACCCCAGAGTTGGCTACAGGAAGCTTGTGTTGAGGTCTGTTTTACTAACTTGAATACAACTTGAATTATAGGGTATATTGTGTACATCGGTTAGAACTGAGTGTGCTTAATAGCAAATTACAGCAAGGTACCGGTACTCCTCCAGCTTGTTTGCTTATGTTAGCTATAACGTTTTTTGAGTGCTGTTGTGCTGAGTAACTGAAGCAGAAGAATGTGTACGAATTGGTCAAAACTAAGAAGTTTTGAATCAGGATGATACCATTAATTGGCTAACTTGAAAGAAAGAAGTAAGCTTTCGGGTAGTAAGCCTTCATCAGACTCTGTTCCTGTATGCTGACCAGTGATGCTCGGATACCCCCAATCACGAATTCGAGTAAATCCGGCCACGGCAGAATCGAAATCCGGATATGCCGTGATCCGGATTTGAATAAGAGCTCCGAATTCGACTCAAATTTTAGCCGTGATTACATGTAGAATCCGTGATCACGGATTTGACTTTAACGTTAATAGGAAAGCCCCCATACATGCTACAATCAGCAGAAATACGTGGACTATAAAGGTGATCAGTGGCTACAACTTTTAGTTTTTGAGAAAATCGATTTTAAAGTTTCAAATGAAAAAAGTATTTGTGATGAAAAACCCGCCAAAACCCGCCGAATTTAGCGGTTAATAGCAAAGCTTCCTTACATGCCATAAACACCAAATTTGCAGGATATGTTAAGTAGATCAGTGGGAACAAGGGGAATTTTTAATTTTTTTTAAAAAGACCTTATAGTTTTTGAGAAAGGTGATCAGATTATATTATAAAGGTGATCAGTGGCTGCAACGTAAAAAAAAAAAATCAAAAAGAACTTTTAGTTTTTGAGAAAATCGAGAAAATAAAGTTTCAAAGGAAGTTTCAAAGGAAAAAGTATACATGCAAATGCCGTAAATACATTGACTGTCATTTACTGCATTTAAATATATACTATTTTCCTTTGAAACTTTAAAATCAATTTTCTCAAAAACTATTAGGTCTTTTTGAAAAAAAAATGCCCCTTGTTCCCACTGTTCTACTTAACATATTCTGCAAATTTGGTGTTTATGGCATGTAAGGGGGTTTTGCTATTAACCTCTAAAGTTGGCGGGTTTTTAGGTAATAATCACGGCTGTGATCACGAGCCGGATTTGGAGCACGAACATGAGTGCATTTGGAACTGAATCCGTGATCGAGAGATGATTACGAATTCAGAATCCGACCTCGTGATCAGGAAAAACAGCTCGTGATTACGGGTTACCCGTGATCACGAGGCCGTGGAGAGCAACACTAATGCTGACAAGATATTGGCCCTTAACCTCCTTGCCGGTTATCCCGAGCTCAGCTCGGGGTAACCTGCGCAGGAGGATATCTCAGGCCCCGCTGGGCCGATTTGCATAATTTTTTTTTTGTTACAAGCAGCTAGCACTTTGCTAGCTGCTTGTAACTTCCGATCGCCGCCGCTCGCCGCCGATCCGCCGCAATCCGCCGCGCCGAGTCGCTCCCCCCCGCCCCAGAGCCCTGCGCTGCCTGGCCAATCAGTGCCAGGCAGCGTTGAGGGGCGGATCGGGATTCCCTATGACGTCCCGACGTCCATGACGTCGGTGACGTCATCCCGCCCCGTCGCCATGGCGACCGGGGAAGCCCTGCAGGAAATCCCGTTCTCAACGGGATTCCCTGCATACTCTGATCGCCGAAGGCGATCGGAGTGGGTGGGGGGATGCCGCCGCTTAGCGGCTATCATGTAGCGAGCCCTTGGCTCGCTACATGATTTAAAAAAAAAAAAAATTAAAAAAATGTGCGCCGCTGCCTCCTTGCCGGATTTTTTAGACCGGCAAGGAGGTTAAAGAGACACTGAAGAGAAAAAAAAAATATGATATAATGAATTGGTTGTGTACTATGAATAATTACTAGAAGTTTAGCAGCAAAGAAAATATTCTCATATTTTTATTTTCAGGTATATAGTGTTTTTTCTAACATTGCATCATTCTATGATATGTGCAGATTACACAACACTCAGCATTTAAAATGATTCTTTCAGAGCAGTCTGTGAACTAATGACCTCTCCTCTGCCAGAGGAAAAGTAAATAGTCCAATAACACTTGAAATAATAAAAGTCAGATAACAGCCCTCTCCACGACTTTGAAAGTCGTAGAGCTTAATGGCTTGTTTGCATAGAGATAACAACTAGAGTTTCTTAAATCTTCCTGTCCAGGAAACAATTAGACTGATGTATCTGATCTTAATGTTTTATTTCTTAGCTGTACTACACATCCAAATCATAATATCATATTTTTTTTTTCGCTTCAGTGTCTCTTTAACTAGCTGTATTGTATTACCAACATAGAGAACTGTCATTTCTAGTAATAATTGTATACTGCTTTAGTAAGTATTTACTTACTGTACAAGTCCACCATAGCGGTTGTGTTAGGGCCTTTTTCCACTACCCTGCGATTTGCGATTTGATTCTGATCACAAATCGCAAGGTACATTAAACTAATGGAAATGGCAGCAGCAATTTCCATTAGTGCGATCCAATTGCGATCCGATTTTGGTCCAAACACATTCGTTGTCCTGCCACGTTTTGGATGCGATTGAGCTTTTCTATACTGAGTATAGTAGCTCAATCGCGATCGCAATCGCATGGTGGAAATTGAAATGAGATTGCATTTCGTAGTGGAAAAGAGCCCTTAGACTGTGTCCATTTCCCACTCCTATAAGGTTGGATTCACTGACTGTTAAAGGACCACTATTGCGAAAAAAGTAGGCAGTTAAAATCTGGGGGCATTCTCAGGGGTTTCTTTGTTTTCAACAGCATTTCTTAAACAGCAGTTTAACTGCCAAAATACTAAGATAACAGGCAGTCTCCCCACTCATTTGCACACTATTTTGTCAGTAGGGCCTTTTTCCACTATGAAACGCGATTTGAATCGCGATCGCAATCGCGTTTCAATTTCCACCATGCGATTGCGATTGAGCTACTATACTCATTAGGGCTCTTTTCCACTATGAAATGCTTTCGCGATTGCGATCGCGATTCCGATCGTGATCGCAATCGCGTTTCAATTTCCACCATGCGATTGCGATTGCGATTGAGCTACTATATTCATTATAGTCCAGCTCAATCGCATACAAAATGCGGCAGGACGACGATTGTGCTTTGACCAAAATCGCATCGCAATCGGATCTCACTAATGGAAATTGCTGCTGCAGTTTCCATTAGTTTAATGTACCTTGCGATTTGCGATCAGAATCAAATCGCAAATCGCAGGCTAGTGGAAAACTTTGCAACTGCTGTTCAGGAAATGCTGTTGAAAAAAAAGAAAACCCTGAGAATCCCCCATGAGGAGATGGACTGGCCCCAAACCTGTCAATTCTCTCAGCTTTTAACTGCCTACTTTTTTTCCGCGATAGTGGTCCTAGAAGGAAAATTGTAACATTTAAAATGCATTTAAACACATAAAAAGAAGTACATTTTTTCCAAAGTAAAATGAGCCATAAATTACTTTTCTTCTAACATGACAATACAATACAAACAGGTACTAGCCCATCTCCTCATGGGGGATTCTCATGCTTTTGTTTAGTTTCAAAAGCACTTAGCGGAAGGCAGTTGCTCCGTCCAACTGCCCAAAAAGTTTGCAGCGAACACGGAGGCCGGTCAGCATCTTTTTATACATTTTTTTTCAAGGAGTGTCTTTATAAAGAATAAAGGCCATGCTGAGAATCCCCCATGGAGAGATGGACTAGTTCAAAACCTGTCGCTTCTGTCAGATTTCTATTACCTACTGTAAGTGACAGCAACATAGGTGGAAAGTAATTCATGGCTCATCTTACTCTGGAAGAAATGTACTTCTTATTTGTATATGTTTACATATATTTTACAATTTTAATCCTTTAAGTTGTTTGTCCATCACACAAAATTCCAGTTTGCCTGCTGGCTGACACTTTAAATGTGATTTTCAAAAAACCCACAAAGTCTTTTGCAACTGTTTGTTCTCTTGTTGCCACACTTATCCTCGCAAATTCACGAAAGTTCACAGCACCGCCCAGGGCCAGCCCTAGACTTTTTGCCGCCTGAGGCACAATTAGAAAAAATCACCGGGGGGGGGGGGGGGGGGGTGTATCCGAGCTGGAGGGGTAGCGGGCAGAAAGGGGGTATTGGGCCTAGCGGTGGGGAGGGGGTTGGACCCCCCCTCCCTCGCCTGGGTCCCCCGATCTCCACTCCTCTCCAGCTTTAAAAAGTTAAGTGCCATCGTATGATTAAGAGGCAACGGGCAGGGATCACTCACCTCTTCCGCGTTCCAGTGTGCGCTCCACTGACGTCACTTCCTGCAACGCCGTCCACTTACAATACAGTGGGCGGCGTTGCAGGAAGTGATGTCAGTGGAGCGCACACTGGAACGCGGAAGAGGTGAGTGATCCCCGCCCATTGCCTCTTAATCATACGCTGGTACTTTTTAAAGCTGGAGGGGAATGCAGATCTGGGGCCCCAAGCGAGGGGGGGTCCACCCCCCCCCCTCCCTACCACTAGGCCCAATACCCCCTTTCTGCCCGCTACCCCTCCAGCTCGGCGGCCGGCCCCCCGCACCCATGGACAGGCGGGTGCCGCCTCCTAGATGTGCTGCCTGAGGCAAATGTTTCACCCCGCCTCATGAGCGGGCCGGCCCTGGCACCGCCCAAAGTTTGAGGAAATGTTCACAAGACTGCCAGCTGTGTTCTTGCTCATTCCTGGTAACAGGGCACGTTTGCATTATGAGAAGTACTCACTGTACAACTTACATTACATGCATAGATAGTGTTAGTGGCTGAATACCGGAAGTTAGTGGGTGGTAGCTCCTAACAGCTAGAGAGACTTAGGCATATTACAGAGCTCACAAGCAGTGACTCCAATGTCCCAACAGGTAATTCAGCAGGCATGTGTAATGGATTTATGGTGATAAAGTCACAATAACTGGTTCATCAGGCATGGCAGCTCATAGTATATAAAAGTAAGCCATATACTTAGCATAGTTTTCATCTGTATGTACTCAACAATAACAAGCCCACGAAAATGCTGTTGGTTTTACTATTGGTTGTGAGCAGCTTCCACAAGGCAGGTTAGTGTGTGCAAAGTCTCTAGACTGCTGTGTCCGCCATTTTAGATGGCTTAGTCTATGGCTGGCACATGTGTCTGCTCTATATCCCTTCCAACTCCCAAATGCAATACAAATAAGTGAGACCGTGAAAGTGCAAACCACCGAACTCAAGTGACACAGATGGGAGGGCACACTGGCATGAGTCTGCCAGAATAGTGCAGTCGCTAGGCAACCAACATGAAACTAGAAACCACTGTAGCCAGGCAACCAACTCCCTCTTAAGGCTCATACACATGAGCCACAGTGGTGGCTCGAGCCATAAAAAAAAAAAAAAAGCAGCCACAGCTCGTCCACAGATTTGGTGGAAGCTGTCGCCGAAGGTTCCTCCCTCCCGCTGTCATTGTGTATGGAGTTGCTGTCGCTAGTCCGCATACACACGGCGGACTAGCGACAGTTGCATCGATGTTGCGGCGACAGCTTTTGCCGGAGATTGGCCGTGCCAATCGCCTGCCGACAGCTCTGACGGGCGACGGTTCGGGGTGCACGCCTCATACACACGGGCGACCTGTCACCGCAACACGCACGTGCCACGTGGTTGCGGCGACAGTTGTAGCCCATGTGTATGGGCCATTACAGACTTAAGGTGGCCACTGAAGGTCCAATTTCTAGCGAAAAATCGTTCCGAAATTTTTATCGGACTGGTTGTAAATAATTTCTGTTGGTGGACACACTCGATTATGAACGAGTGAAAAAAATGACGTCCGATTGAATTTTCGTCTAACCAAAATTTGGATTTTCCTGTTGGTTGTGATAGATAGGAAGCAAAGATTGGTTAGTTGATGGTGCAGTGAAAGATGTATTACAATATTTCACTTCCGATCAGAATTTCTGATCGCTTGAACGATTTTTCTCTAAAAATTGGATCATTAGTGGCCACCTTTGTCTGTAAGAGGTAGTTGCAGTAAAGGAGGGGACAGGAGAAAATGGTGGATGTGGGCATATTTATTAGTATCAATGAAGAAAAAATTCCCGGCAGGACTCGACCCTTTAAAGTGCATATCAGTATTTATTGCATTATAATAGCAGCTGTACACCAGCAATGCAACAGCATGACGTTTCGGGCAAGAGCCCTTTATCAAATGCTGAAGTTCACATCCTTTTCACAAGCTTATATTACCATTCAAAATGGCACACTCCCCTCTTGGGGGTGGGCACAATCCTTAAAGTTACACCCTTATCTACAAACATATATAACCATTCAAAATAACACACTCCCCCCTTGGGGGTGGGCACAATCCTTAAAGTTCCAAGTCCCTAATTTGGGTAACAAGAAGAAAGAGCAGCAGCCCTATTGGATAAAACTACAAAAAACATCTGAGGCTAAAATCCTCATTCAACCCCCCTGGTGTCTGAGTCCCCAGCCTGTCCATCCAGCAAGCCTCCCTTCTTAAAAGGGCATTCCTATGATCCATCCATTCACGGTTCTGTACCACCTCCAGCACCTGCCATCTTAACTGCGTCACTTGATGGCGCAATTCTATAAAATGGCGCGCCAATGGGGATTCTTTTTTCGTTTGTAAATCACCTTTTTTCTCCTTGGGGGGGTTTTGTATGTTACTTTTATGCTCATTGAGCCTAGTTTTTATCTCACGTGTGGTCTGGCCCACATAGGCCAGGCCACACGGACATTTAATAAGGTACACCACCCCCTTGGTATCACATGTGGCATAATGTTTTAGTGGGATAGAAATCCCTGAACTAGGATGGTGTACATCGGGACCTTTTATGATACTGTTACAATGTTGACATCCTAAACAAGGATATGTCCCTATTTTTACTGGTCCTAAAAATCTTTGTTTTTTACCACCAGTGCGTCCTATATCTGCCCGCACTAGATGGTCCTTTATTGATTTACCACGTCTATACACGAATCTCGGTGGAGTCTTACAGATATGGACAAGCTGGGGGTCACTCTCTATAACTGGCCAAAACTTGTGGACTGCATCCCGGAGAAACCTAGATCCACTCCCATAAGTAGTGATAAAATTTATTTCTCCTGACTCTGCATTGGTGTCAACTTTGCATTCTCTCAATGACCTCCTATCAAGTGCTAAAACCTCTGCTGCAATTTCTTTGCATCTCTTCTCACTATAACCTCTGGTGATGAAATCCTGAGTGAGCAGTTGTGCCTGTTCTAAATATAATTCATCAGTGGAGGTAATCCGCCTGGCCCTAACATATTGACTCTTAGGGAGTCCCCGAATAAGTGGACGGGGATGGCAGCTCTCCGCCATCAAGAAAGAGTTTTTGTCAGTTGTCTTTCTGTATAAATTTGTTATCACCTCACTCTCCCCCTTCGTAATTTCGACATCCAAGAAATGCAATCTATGGGTGTCGTATTCCATCTTAAACTTTAATGTAGGGTGCCTATGATTTAAAGACTGAAAGAACTGGCACAACTCCTCCTCACTCCCTCTCCAACAAAAAAATAAATCGTCAATAAATCTGCAGTACCCCAGGATGCGCCCCTGGGCGTCACCTCCCAAAAAATGGGTATTCTCAAAATCTGACATGACGATGTTAGCTACTGAAGGGGCATAAGGCGCCCCCATGGGCACACCCTGGGTCTGCAGATAAAACACATCTCCAAATCTGAAGTAAGAGTGAGTCAAACAAAATTCCAACATTGACATGATAAAAATGAGCATCTCATTTTTAACCCTTACATCTCGTCTCATCTTTTCTTGGACTGACTGTAAAGCCTCCACATGTACAATGTTATTATATAAATTCACGACATCCATAGACACCAAAAAATTAACCCCCTCCATATCAATACTCTCCAATCTATTCAAAAAATGGGTAGTGTCCTTCAGACAAATCTCATTTTCTTTAACTATAGGCTGCAGCCACGAATCGATATATACCCCCAAAGGCTCCGCCAGGGAGTCCACTGCAGAAACAATGGGTCTCCCTGGCGGACACCTGAGGTCCTTATGAATTTTTGGCAGCGTATAAAACACTGGTACCCTTGGTTTATCCTTTTTAAGAACAGCCAACAATTCTCTCCCAATGATACCAGTGCTTGCTGCATCCTCCAGCATTGCATCCAACTCTCTTTTAAACACATGAGTGGGATCATTAGACAACCTTCTGTACATCTGTTCATTATCCAATTGATGTTTAACCTCCCTTTCATAATCTTTACGATCTTGTATCACAGTGGCCCTCCCTTTATCCGCTTTTTTAATTATTATGGATGAGTCCCCTTTAAGAGCCATTAATGCACTGTATTCGTCTCTCGTCAAATTATATTGCCTCCTTTTATTCTTCTCAATGCTGCGCTTAGTCTCTTTCAACACCAACCTCTCAAACAATTCAAGTGCATTACTAGTAAGTGGGGGGTCTTGTTTACTCTTGGGTCTCAGTCTTTTAGGAATCTCTGCTTCTTCTCTCTGTATTACTGTTAGTTCTTTATCTTTCCTTGGTCTATGAAGACCAAACCACGTTTTCCATCTGATATTCCGTGTATACTTGTACAGATCTACTCTCACATTAAACATATTGATCCCTGATGTTGGAACAAATCCCAATCCCTTATTCAAAACATTCATCTCTAACTGTGTCATCTTTCTACTGGAAATGTTATAAACAGTACAGTTTCTATCACCAATCTTTCTATCCTGCTGCATATATAGATTCCCATCGCTCTCTGTGTCTTTATCTCCCATCGCTGTATTATCCTCAATGTGCTCATTACTTACAGTTCTCAGCTGCGCTGCTATATTAGTGACAGGGACGACATCGGTGTCCACCTGTCGGCGCTTACTCACTGAGTCTGCCTCCGGGTTGCCGGGCGTTGCATCATTGATGGACGGGGTAGCGGAAGTGCACGGTTGTCGGCACATGATCACTGCGGCTGGCTCCGAGTCACTGGGCGCCTCACTGGCTGGAGTGGGTATCCCTGCGGACTTCTTCTGCCGCCTCTGCCGCGACCCCTGCCTCTTTCGCTTCCGGCTCCTCCTCTTCCTCTCGGCGGATACCTGTTTCCGCCTCTGGGTTCTGTAGGTTGTGTATGAGAAAAAGGAACTGCGTATTCCTGTTCACTACCTAAGAGTCAATATGTTAGGGCCAGGCGGATTACCTCCACTGATGAATTATATTTAGAACAGGCACAACTGCTCACTCAGGATTTCATCACCAGAGGTTATAGTGAGAAGAGATGCAAAGAAATTGCAGCAGAGGTTTTAGCACTTGATAGGAGGTCATTGAGAGAATGCAAAGTTGACACCAATGCAGAGTCAGGAGAAATAAATTTTATCACTACTTATGGGAGTGGATCTAGGTTTCTCCGGGATGCAGTCCACAAGTTTTGGCCAGTTATAGAGAGTGACCCCCAGCTTGTCCATATCTGTAAGACTCCACCGAGATTCGTGTATAGACGTGGTAAATCAATAAAGGACCATCTAGTGCGGGCAGATATAGGACGCACTGGTGGTAAAAAACAAAGATTTTTAGGACCAGTAAAAATAGGGACATATCCTTGTTTAGGATGTCAACATTGTAACAGTATCATAAAAGGTCCCGATGTACACCATCCTAGTTCAGGGATTTCTATCCCACTAAAACATTATGCCACATGTGATACCAAGGGGGTGGTGTACCTTATTAAATGTCCGTGTGGCCTGGCCTATGTGGGCCAGACCACACGTGAGATAAAAACTAGGCTCAATGAGCATAAAAGTAACATACAAAACCCCCCCAAGGAGAAAAAAGGTGATTTACAAACGAAAAAAGAATCCCTATTGGCGCGCCATTTTATAGAATTGCGCCATCAAGTGACGCAGTTAAGATGGCAGGTGCTGGAGGTGGTACAGAACCGTGAAGGGATGGATCATAGGAATGCCCTTTTAAGAAGGGAGGCTTGCTGGATGGACAGGCTGGGGACTCAGACACCAGGGGGGTTGAATGAGGATTTTAGCCTCAGATGTTTTTTGTAGTTTTATCCAATAGGGCTGCTGCTCTTTCTTCTTGTTACCCAAATTAGGGACTTGGAACTTTAAGGATTGTGCCCACCCCCAAGGGGGGAGTGTGTTATTTTGAATGGTTAGATATGTTTGTAGATAAGGGTGTAACTTTAAGGATTGTGCCCACCCCCAAGAGGGGAGTGTGCCATTTTGAATGGTAATATAAGCTTGTGAAAAGGATGTGAACTTCAGCATTTGATAAAGGGCTCTTGCCCGAAACGTCATGCTGTTGCATTGCTGGTGTACAGCTGCTATTATAATGCAATAAATACTGATATGCACTTTAAAGGGTCGAGTCCTGCCGGGAATTTTTTCTTCATTGGATCTGACAGCTGAGGCGTGATGGACCTCTAACCTGGAGAGGACTCCCCACACAAAAAATATATACCAGTTAGTCCAGAGGCGGGCAGATATAATACAGATTTCATATTTATTAGTATGCCACCGGTGAGTTGGGTGCAGGGTGAGATGAATGACGTCTCTCTCTGCTGCCGCTGAAACTCCCAACGACGATAAATACTGTTTCCCCTCTGAGTTGCGGCAACTCGGAGGGGGAAGTAATGGGGGGTCTGGCGATCGCTAGAACCAGAATTACCTGTGCGTGGGATGCGGACGCTGCTGCTACAGCTGTGCCCAACTCAGGCAGAATGCGTCCGGCGCACGGCCCCGAGATGACCTGCTTTGGGATGTGGCCCCACACAACAGTGTATAGAAGCCCAAACATAATAAAAGAAAACAAGAAGCAGAAGTCTCCTACCTATATTATAATGAATACAGTAAACAATCTCAATAGAACATCCTATTTGATGAAATCAGGAAAGCAACAAACACTCAGTGATAAATTTAAACAGATGTTCATGATTCAACAAAATAGGATTTGGGCAATGATCTCCATGTGTAAGGCATATAATACCGGTAATATACTCTCAAAACTTCAACTGTCATTTATGGGAAAAGATGGGAAATGAGGATAAAATGGATGAATCCAGATAGGTTTAGTCTGTACCGTAAGGCCTAGTTCACAAATCAATCTGCACATTTCTGGTCCTGTCCAGTATTGTCCTGTCCTGTCAGTTTTGCATCCGTTTACTATCAGTTTTACCTGACTGGACCAGAAATGTACACTTTTTGGCTCCCTGAAAACTTCAAATCTATTTTCCGATTCTGATTCCGTTTCCAATTCCGATTTTCAATTCTGATTTTCCCTGAATACATTCAACAGAAAAACGGATCAGAAAACGCCGCATGCAGTAAAGATTAAAAATCTGAATCTGAATCGGATGTAAAAACCGATTAAAAAGCGGAATCTGAATCGGAAATGCATGCAGTGTGCAAGAGGCCAATGTGTGAATACAGCCTTAATGCCAGTTGCCAGGCCTTGGGGATGCTAATGCAACAAAACACAAATAAAACACAGCTTCACTTTAAAGGATACCCGAACTGACATGTGACATGATGAGATAGACATGTGTATGTACAGTGCCTAGCACACAAATAACTATGTTGTGTTCCTTTTTTTCTTTCTCTGCCTGAAAGAGTTAAATATCAGGTATGCAAGTGGCTGACTCAGTCCTGACTCAGACAGGAAGTGACTACATTGTGACCCTCACTGATAAGAAATTCCCCTTTTTTACCTATTTCTTGCTCTCAGAAGCCATTTTCTGCTAGGAAAGTGTTTTATAGTTGGAATTTCTTATCAATGAGGGTCACACTGTAGTGACTTCCTGTCTGAGTCAGGACTGAGTCAGCCACTTGCATACCTGATATTTAACTCTTTCAGACAGAGAAAGAAAAAAAGGAACACAGCATAGTTATTTGTGTGCTAGGCACTGTACATACCCATGTCTATCTCATCATGTCACATGTCAGTTCGGGTATCCTTTAACTTGGCACAGATGAATGCCCCCCCCCCCCCCCCTTTTCCTCATATATCACTGCTTCACAGAGAAAGAAGCCATGGTCCCTCCCACTATGTCAGAATTTCCTGAATGATAGCTACCCAAATGTTTATCTTCCCTCAAGGGCAGAAACCTCAGCACTAGGGATGACCGAGATTGAATTCCACTTTTCACAAAACTGAACTGGCGTATTAGTGGGCGCAGGACGAGGCAGAGAGGGTTAACTCACCTATGTTGCCACCTCCTGCCACTGTGGTGCACCCTGTCTCCATCTTACTGACACAAAGTGCAGCGCAGCAGCAAGAGAGGGCGACACAGCTAAGTTAATCCTCTCTGCTGTGTCTCGAGCACACTAACATGCTGGTTCCTGCTTCCTGCCCCCGTAAGCAATTGAACTAGTAAATCAACAGACAACAAATAAGTAGTATTAGGGTTTGCATTCGTAATATTGTTCTGAATTCACCCAAATACCACATTTCATCACCATTCGGCACTGAACCTGCGGACAGCATCTGGGGGCGTTCACTTATTTGTGCTTCACGGCGCGTATCACGTTCCTCCATACTTCCTCCTTCCAAATCTGAAAGGAGGAAGTATCAGCGTAACATGAAGCACAAATGAGTGAACTCCCAATGACCCTCTCCACAGGTTCAGTGCTGAATAGCTCAGAAGTGTGGTGTTCGGGTGAATTCAGCTCAGGCAAGTCTTTATTATCACCCATGTGTGCGTGCGCTCAACTTAGTAAGCATAGTTTTGACATAGGTACATAGGTACAGTAAAATACACATAGCAGTCATTGTTTATGAAGATTCCTAAACACCATGTTCTGCATTTTGCAAGGTAATGATTTAACTTGCAGACATTTACTGCGCCGCCAAGATTATAGCTTAAATCTTATTTTTACCGACAGAGCCTGTACTTACCTTTGAAGCCTACATTCCCAGCTGTTGTAATCTAGTTGATGAGTCATTATTAACGTCTGTTCTTTTTGCTTTGCATTCTAGTTATTGTATGTAAGCATTGTATTATACAGTATATATCATGTGTATTAGTCCTCTTTTATTAGTTTATATTTCCTTAGGCCTGGTTCACATTAGCGTTCGCTGTCCGGATTCGCCTGATCGGATCCGGACCGTATACTGTACAAGCGGAACGTACGTTCCGCATAGCAATGCAAAGTCTATGCGGACGTTTACATGCGTCCGTTCTGTACAGAACGGAGCCAGATCGGATCCGGACTCCGGACACTTTTCCAACATGCGTTATCTTTTGGGTCCGGATCATCCGGCCCACGCACCCGGACCGGAGCCTGACCGCACCATCCGGAAATAGAAACCAATGGGGAACGGAAAGCACAGAACACACTGGCTACAAAAACCTGACGTTCTACCCCACTTCCTATGCGTATTCTAGCGGCCATTTTGGATGGGGACACATGGGCCAAGCATTTCTGGAGTGGAGCAGCAGTGACTAACGTGCTGGAGCTGTTTGGCAGTATGTCGGAGGTGGAGGTGAGGCCTAAACAGCGGAGGACCTGATTCTACAGGTGCACCTTCTGCTGACCTCCCAGACCCTAACAATTATATAGTTTTATTTATAACTTTTACCAAACGGATCGCAGTCGTATACATACCTGATGCCACCGGACCGGATCCGGATCGGATCCGGATCGGAATCGTACGGTTCCGATCCGGATCGGATCCGGTCCGGTCATCCGGTCCGTTTGGCACAGAAACGCAAGTGTGAATGGGGCCTTAGATACCACATACTTCCAAGACCTCAAGCAGAAACTTACTTTTAGGGCAACACCAACCCCACCAATGGCAGTGCAGGGTTGATTTACTTTGGCTGGAGATTTTTGCCACCTAATAGACAATTTAATGCATAGAATATCTAGTACAGGACCAATAATTCATATTTTGTAGTGTTTTCTCGTTTTAAACCCTTACCACCATGTACAGAGCTGCGGAAGATGTTGGCGCTATATAACGTAACTATTAAATAAGGTAAATAACCTGTAAATTGAGGCCATTAATCACATACCACTTCCAACCATGCCCAGCTCCTAGCACTTGAAACTAGATAAGGCCTTTCCCAAAAAAAAAGGTTTGACTGATGCCACTTCATATTTTAATGCAATTTTTTTATTTTCAAGATTTTTTTTGTATTAAATATAAAGCTTTGCTTATTACTGAATATTGTATGCTTGACTTCTAAATAGTGATTTTGACTTAGTTTATTCATTCCAGTGAGAAATTCCATTTCTTATATCATTTTAATGTCCACAGTGCTACTAATGTAATTATCTAATTGTTACATGCTGTCTACTGACCCATTCTAGTCCATTTTGGTTCAGTTATGGAGTGGGATGGGTGTGACCTTCCATGACCCATCCATCTAGGATGGCCCTATGCAATTTATTTTCACTGCAATATACAAGCTCCATCATAATGATAGATCAAAATTCAGGAAGTTATGTGCTTACAGGTAACATTTTTTTTAATTTACTAGTTATGCCAAAAGGCAGGATTCTTTGCAGAGGATATTCAGAACAAGCACTTAGAAAAACATTTTAATTGTTTACTTTATAATAAAAAATGCATAAAATGACTATATAAAAATGTCAACAATCTTCTAATCGATATCTCATGCTGTGGACCAGCTAGAAGAATCAGTAGCCTCTTCAAAGGTGTATTGACCTTGGCGTATTATTCACTGTGAGCTGCGACCTGCTGCAGCCTTGCTACTTCAAAATATCCTTCAAATTATGTCACAATGCTAAATTAAATATAGAAGGGGGGGATTACAGAACATTTTAGCCCTGGTCTTCCTGTGGACAGGACATGGGGAATGTTGCCTTGACAGTTAGTAATTTATGATAGGTCCGTTTTCTAGTTTATGATAGGTCCGTGTTGATCAGAGCTGAGTCCCCCCCCCCAGTAAACAGACACTTCCTATGGAAGGGCCTGGGCTCTGAAGCAAAACTAAAAACATGAAGGGGTATTCTGCAGCATGCCTTTGTGCACCTACTTTTATACGAGGGTCCATCTGGCGCAGGTGACTTTGTCACAATACAACAGAAAGTTTCAAAAAGACAAAAAAAAAATGCACTTTTTGGGCCTTGTCCCCTTCACCAGGCAAACAGTACACTTCCTATGAAATGTAAAAAGCATCTTTGGGACTGATCTGGAGGAACGCATGTGTTGTACAGATAATTTTCTGGTCTTCCTAATTGACATTCATGTGGAAATAGTCAGATCATCTGAAAAAAAAACTAATCTCAGCATCTTTGATCTCCTGTCCTGTGTAGTAAATGAGCTATAACAAAAAAGCGTCATATATTGTGCAGAAATCTGCGTAACGATGGTCAATAAGTTGCAAATAATTCAGAGCGCATGCAGATTTTGTGCTAATATTACAAAAATATATGTAGCTTGAAAACAGATGGATCAGATGTAGCAGCTGCGGCAGTCCATTCTTAAACTACATCAATTGGGATTAAATCAGAATAAAATCTGCTTGGCAATTATTTACATCTCATTGACCATCCCTACGTCTGGGTAAGCAGTGAATACATGAAGCAGAGGGATGAGATTTGGAGAAGTCGCGTACAACAAAAAACGTGTAGTGGGCAGCACGGTGGCTTAGTGCTTAGTGCTCTCGCCATGCAGTGCTGGGCCCCCAGTTCGAATCCCAACCAGGGCACTATCTACATGGAGTTTGTATGTTCTCCCCGTGTCTGGGTGGATTTCCTCCAGGTACTTAGTGTTTCCTCCCACATACCAAAAACATACAGATAAGGTAATTGGCTTTCCCCTAAAATTGGCCCTAGACAACGATATATGCGTTACACGTTAAAGACATAGACAAATGACTATGGTAGGAATTAGATTGTGAGCCCCTCTGAGGGACATTAAGAGAGAAGACAATATGGGCTTGATTCACAAAGCGGTGCTAACCTTCTTAGCACGTCTAAAGACTTTAGACGCGCTAACCAGGGTGCTAAGTAGGTTAGCACCGGATTTCTCAATCATATCGTGCGCTAACTTTGCGCGCGTAAAGTTTTACGCGCGCAAAGTTTTACGCGCGCTAAGTCCCATAGGCTTTAATGGGCACTTCGCGCGGTGCGCCCTGCGCTCTGTGCAGTACGCGCGTAAAGTTTTACGCGCATAAAGTTTTGCGCGCCTAAAGTTTTATGCGCGAAAAGCATGTTTAGACGTGCTAAGGGGGTTTTCACAGGCGTGCTAACAGTTAGCACCGCTTTGTGAATCAAGCCCTATATATTCTGTACAGCGCTGCGTAAGATGTCGGCGCTATACAAATACTAAATAATACTGTTGTTATGGTTTTCAGCAAGGTTACTCTCAGCTTTTTTGTCTTTTACCAGTTCAGACAGTCCCTACTTACAAACGAAATGTTTCAGAGATACAAACAAAGTTCTCTTTGTGTACAAAATATACAATACTATTTTTTATTAAAGAATGTTTATTGTTAAATGTTACAGTATTGTATAGAGTGTATACTGCCCCTGATGAGTGCGCATGCACGAAACGCATAGGGCAGAGCTAAGGGCGTGGAGAGTTGGCGTTGAGGCAGTTGGTTTTTATACTATGCTTGTTTATTCTTGGAACATGTGAGTGCACTATTTTATTATATTTTAAATAAATCTATGCTTTTACGCTATGAGAGGCTCTTCAGTTGCTAGGTTGCTAGGTACAGGGACGGATCAAGACCAAGTTGCGCCTGGGGCAAGGTCAGGTTTTGGTGCCTAAACTGCCATTCATTTTGCCGCCTTTTTAAGAATTTAAACTGCGCCTGGGGCAAGATACCCGCTTGCCCCCCCCCCCCACCCTAGATCCGTCCCTGGCTAGGTAATACGAGTAAGCTGCTCTTATGATGATCCATTTGCTGGAAGCATGCTTTTGATGAGATAAACAAACGCAGTTGCTGTCTTATATTTTGGACGGCATCTGAGAAGGTGAGAGGCCATGTGTGCTTTTGGGGCACCTGGATACACTAAGGAGTTTTGCACATGGTTGTGTTTTGAGGCGTTTGTAGCTGTCTGTGATCTGGCAGCCACTATATATGGTGAGGACCTGTAAGGCCCTGTATATTGGTGGATACACACACAGATATCACTTACAGCACTGGGTGTTGTGGGAAGAGGCAATATATTTAAAACAGTATTATGCTATGGTGTGCCTACTTAGGTTTTTTGGCAAGAAAATCTACACGATATAGGATATGTTATGTATGTTTTTTTTCTGTAATTAATGGGCTTGAACACTGAAACAATTTTTTTTTTACTTTTTCTGGCGATATAACAACATTTTTGAGTTAAAAAAAGTGAAATAAAAAATAAAATATTTTTCAGTATTTTCTGTTTTTTATTCAAAGAAGAATTACATCTATGGACAAAAATGTTAATGTTTGTAAAAGCCCCGATTTCAATGATACCAGATATATACTGGTATCTCACTTTTCCTGTTCTAGAATAGGTGCACCCGTACAGGTAGCCAGATATAGGTGCAGCCAGTATAGGTAGTCTGGAATATAGGCCCCCAGGACAGGTAGCCAGGTATAAGGTGCAGCCAGTATCGGTAGCCAGGTATAGGTGCCGCCTATAAAAGTAGCCAGGTGTAGGTGCAGCTAATATAGGTATCCAAGTATAGGTGCCATCAGTACAGGTAGCCAGATATACGTGCAGCCATTATAGGTAGCCAGGAATAGGTGCCCCAGTATAGGTAGCAGATATAGGTGCCCGAATATAGGTAGTAGGTAAAGGTGCCGCCAGTATAGGTAGCAGGTATGGGGGCCACTGCGGAGAGGGGTGCTGACATTATCCTCCCTCCCTTCACATGGGCCCCCCTCCTGTGGCCCCCTGCCTGGCTGGAGCGCAGCAGTTGGTGTGCAATTAACTCTACCCACTTCCTGGCTCCACACAGTATCCCCTCCAGCAGCAGTCAGCTCTCTGCTCTCCCGATCTCCGTATGACGTGCAGTTACCACGCGTCATACAGGAAGTAGAGGAGAGAGTGGAGGCGGCTGCCGGTGGGGACACCCTGCATGGAGGAACGAGCAGGTGAGTAATTACACATCCGACTACTAATCCAGCCATGCAGGGAGGCAGAGGAGGGGGCCCATGTGGAGGGAGAAATAATGTTGGCCCCCCTCTCCGCTGCTTCCCGGTTGCCAAATTGCCAATTAAGGTACGTGGCTGTTGGCAGTCTGAGCACCTCCCTGAGTCCCTGCCAACACGTACCTAGTATTACGTGCTTGGCAGGGAAAGGATTAAAAGCACAATGAAATCAGCCCCCCAAAATAGTTTACACTATATATCCAAATTCACATTTGTCACAAAGTAAATCCATTATCCATATTTCACCATGTTTAACACAGGACTCAACTAAAGGTGGCCATTAATGATACATTCCCCCGGCCAATCGATTGTTCCCGAATCCTTAGTGATGAACACAAATTTTGCATAATCATAATTTCGCATTGTAATTCACAATTACAATGCAAAATCGGAATGCAAAATTTTTCCTAAAATCGTAATTAAATTTAGTTTGTAAATGTATTTAGGACCCATAATTTTGCAATTTCATGTAATTTTTACTGTAATTTTATTCCGACTTTAACATTAATTGCTAAGCTATGTATATTAAAGGGGATAGGGAGAACAAGGTAACAAAATCATTTTTCAAAAATACCCTGTAGTTTTTGAGAAAATCGATTTAAAAAAATTGAAAAGGACAAATGTTTTTAAACTGTAATTTTTTCTGAGTTTAAAAAACATTTTCCTTTTCATTTTTAAAATCATATTTTTCAAAAAATACAGTCTTTTTGTAAAATTTCTTTTTTACCTTGTTCCCACTCTTCTTGAACATATGTAGCAATGTTCATGATGATAGCATGTATGGAACTTTGTTAGTTTAAGGAATATACCTGTTGTCACCGAGACCCAGGCTGATTCTGCCACTACTGGGTCTCAGCGCTTGTTCCCCGCTGATGACGCCTCCGGTGGCTCACAGGCCGCACTTCCTGATAGGCGGAGGGCGTGTTCCCAGTACCCCCTCCGCAAAGGTAAATAGTGATCAGCTGACTGAGTGGTCAGCTGACAGAGCGGGGTCAGCTGATCATTCAGCTGACACCTAGGCAGGGTCTTGCAGTGTGATTGTTGGTATGGAGTGTGGCCGGCCACGGATTGGATGTTGGTCTGTATTTAAACCTACAGAATTCTCCCAGTCATCGCCCGCGATAAGCATCGCTTTGGCTAGTTGCTGGGTGTGCACTCTGATCGTTATTTGATATTCTGGACTTTGACCTCGGATTGTATTTGACTACTCTGTTGTGTTTATCCTCTGCTTGATTCCTGGATAACCATTTGCTTGCTGCCTGGACCGACCTCTGCGAGTTACTGGACATCCCTTGCTTGCTGCCTGGACCGACCTCTGCTAAGTTACTGGACTTCCCTTGCTTGCCGCCTGTACTGACCTTGGACTGTTACTGGATATTCTCTGTATGCCACTTGCTCTGGACGATAAGTATAAAGTCTACTCTCCTTATCAGTCAGCTAACAGTGTGCATATAGTCTCGCATAACTTGTCATATATCATCTAGGACTTCTGTTATCTGTTCTCATAATCTTGCATGAAGACTCAAAGGAACTGTGTTATACTTGCATCAATTATCACCTGTTGCTATCCTGTATGCAAGTCTGCTGGAACTATTTCAAAACTCTGATCAAATTATTATACATGTTGAATAGTTTTGCATCAAGATTATTATACTTGGATTAATTTACCTGAATTGAGGCTGTGATACTGCTGAACTGTGTTACTAGCCTCATTAGTGGCTCTGGGTGGTATATTTGCCTTCTACATCAGCTTGTATGCCTTGCTCGCCTAAGTCCTAATGAGAGCCAGCTAGTGGTGTGCCAGGTAGGGACAGTGTAGGTGTCAGTTAGTGGTGTGCCAGGCAGGGGTAGCTAGGTGAAGAGCGAGACCTCTAGCCTGGGACATACACGCTGACTCCGAGAATTATACCACTAAGCCTTACAGTTATTAACTACTAAAGTCAGCACAAAATGATGCAAAATTATGAATGGGTTACACAAAATCAATTGAATGCCCAAATCGTAATAACGTATGGCTGTAATTGTGAATATTTCATGTAATTGTCATTAGCAGATTAGGATCACTACTATTCCCGATGGCCACGGAAATGATTGGTTGTGCCTATTAATGGATTCCTCCATACCCACTGAAAAACAGATCGATCCCATTCATCTGATTGAATTAGCGGGAATTCGGCCATTAATGGGCACGACTGATCATTTTCAAACGATTATCGTGGCGATCGTAAATGATCACTCAGCTGTGGGATTGCATCATTAATGGACATCTTTGATAAAAAATCAACTTACAAAAAATCTCCCATAACGGAACCTGTTTGTAAGTAAGGGACTGCCTGTATTAAAAAGTTAGAAAGCAGGGACGGAATAAAACTGGCATGTGCAGTGAAGACATAAGCAAAAGACTTTTTTTGTGCTATTCTTTAACTCAGCAGTGAACAGTTTGTATACTTTTCTTTATGTCAACAGTATTGCTTATTCGTGGGTGAACAGAACTAATGTTTAGTATTTCAGAAGGTGTGGCAATTAGTTCTCTCTGATGTTTCACTTCCCAAAATATGCTAAAACAAAATAGCCAACATTCTCAAGATGCCTCTGGTGAAGCTAGAAAGTTGTCTAGCATAGGCCTAGACGCCTGTAAAATTCCAATAAAAGCTCTCTGTGACACCCACATGTGTACTTATAAAAGAAGTACAAATTATAATACTTAGATTCTCAGTTTAAATAACAAAGCGAACATCTCCCTTTGATTGTTCAGAACAAACCAAAAACTCACCATGTCCTTCAATGCTAGGAGTGCCTGGTCTACAAGTTCTCTCCAGCGAAGCTCTTCCTGCGATGCCCTACCAAAGGAGTTCTCCAGGCAGTTGTCCTTTGTTAGTCACAGAAGAGCTCCAGAGTCTTTATTTTTCAGCTGTGGATCGAGACTTCGGAGGTCTTCTGTGGACAGCTCATCATCTGACTTTTGGACCCTACAGCATAATCCTACTATCAATATGAATAGTTCTGGAAGCCATGGGTGCTGGAACAGCGAAGGCGTGTTCAGTATGAATGCAAAAGAAACAATGATGGTTTTAAATGACCGATTGGCAGCCTACTTGGAAAAGGTGGCGGTACTGGAAAAAGAAAATGAACAACTGGAAAACAACATCAAAGAGTGGTATGAAAAATATGTCCCTCAACAGCTGCCAGACAACAGCAAGTACCACAAGACCATCGATGATCTCCAAAAAGAGGTATTAATGAGTGAATGTACCTGAAGATTTGATGCTTAGGGGCAGATGGTCTCCTAGATGTGTGACTGATTGTATGAATCCACTGTTTGATCCTCCACAGCTATTCTTATACCTCTGCATGATTATTTGAAGACTGGTAAAGGTGAAATGGGATATTGCTAATACCATAAAAAATCAATCAATAGCTTAAAGGGAACCTGAAGTCAGAGGGACATGGAGGCTGACATATTAATTTAATTTTAAACAATAACAGTTGCCTGGCTATCCTGCTGATCATCTGCCTCTAATACTTTTAGCCATAAACCCTGAACAAGCATGCAGCAGAACAGGTGTTTCTGAAAAGATTAACTGCATGCTTGTTTCAGATGTGCGATTCCGCGACACCACTGATGCCAGAATGATTAGCAGGACAGCCAGGCAACTGGTATTGTTTCAAAGGAAATAAATATGACAGCCTCCATATGCCTTTCACTTTAGGAAGGTCTTTTGCAGCAGACAAGGGAATGTGTAGTGTGCTGATGAGATGGTATATACTGTAGCAATGTGAGTTAGAAAAATAAGAATGCATTCATGTGTCTAGACATGATTTAACCTCACTTTTATCGCTGCATTTCCCGACTCTACAATCAACAAGGTTACTCGATAGAGTGCTCTACTCTTGCCATTTGTATGCAGAGCGAATGGAAGGGGTGTGGCCAGGGGCGTAACAATAGACCCTGCAAGGGATGCAGCTGCAGGGGGGGCAGAAGCCACGGGGTCCTGAGAGACTGACAACTAAGGGCAAAAACGTTCTGCTCTCAGCACAATTATTCTAATGACTGCATCCTCTCAGACACTGATAAGGAATCAGGTAAAGTTTTGCAAACAAAAATTTGTAGACAGTTTCAGCAGGGTCTTGTGTACAGCGCTGTTCTTTTGGCGGGAGGGGGCCCATCCAAAGTTTGGCAGGGCGGCCCAGTGATTTCTAGTTATGCCCCTGGGTGTGGCCAAGATACTACCAATGCCACTTATCCATGGGAATGCATCAGTGATTAGGGGTTATTTTCCATCCTACTTGACTGTTTCTGACCAGAGTGACCTGAACCGAAACTGTGTTTCATGGTCTCATTTATGGTAACAGTTTGTAATAATGTAGTCGTCCTCTACCATGGTGAACCTTGAAGTTGGACGTGACTGCTGGCCTTCCCCAGGTGGCTGTTATCTATTGTTGGCTAGTCACTGCGTTGGTACAGAGGCAAGGTGGTAGGAAAATCCCATAATGTCTAACGTGATTAAGTTATATAGTATGGTGCTGTACCAACAGCTTTGACCAATCTGCTTAAGTACTGCTTTAAAAGACACCTGAAGTGAAAGGGATATGGAAGCTGCCATACTTATTTCCTTTAAAAAAATACTAGTTACCTGATGTCCTGCTAATCCTTTATGCATTACTAGAGTCTCAATTACAAGCATGCCGCTGATCTAGTCAGACTTCAGTCAGAAACGTGACGGAAACATTCGCGTCAATCCACCGCTGATCTCCGCCTCTCCCCCGCCCCTCTCATTGAAAGAAGACTGAGAGGGGCGGGCGGAGGCGGCGATCAGCGGGGATTGATGCGAGGAGAGGCAGAGTTGCTGCAGAAAGCTCTGCCTCCTCCAGGAAATGCTCCCCGTTTTTGCCCCGGGGAGGTGAGGGTGATAAAACCCTCGTTCAGCCACGGGATAGCAATGTTTTAGGTCGGGCATAGATCCTTAACGTAAATAAGAGCTAAAAACTGATTTTTAAAGAGGCTTCAGAATCTTTTAGGATAGAATTAGAGCTTACATCAACTTGCAGGCTTTCAAATTATAAAGAATGTTAGAAGTAGAGAAGGGTGTGTTACAGGCAGCAATGGACCAATAGAAGGCAATTTCCAGCAAATATTCTGTTTTTTTCACACCATAGATTAACAGGAAGTCCTGGCACTTTTTTTCGTTATTTACGGTATGTAAAAAAAAACACAAACAAACAACAACAAAACAATACTGGCAGAGGCGTAAATACAAGTCATGGGGCCATCCAGCAAAAACTTTAATGCCCCCCCCCCCCCCCCATGTTTACACCTTTACCCTTGCCTACCCCTGTTGACTCTCATAACCTGGGGCTCCATCTCACAAGGGTCATGAAACTAGTGTGGGCATCATAATCTTCACACCCGTAACAAGTGTAGCCACAAAAACACCTGATCTGAAGAATGGGCCCCTATATTGGAGGTAGTGATGTAGTAGTTGTGGCCACCTTACAGCTCAGGGCCCCCTTCAGTTGCAGGGGCTGCTCCTCAGTAGTTATGCCCCTGAATACCGGTAAGGCCCGGTTCACATTAGTGTTTTTTTCTGGAATGTAACCGGAACGTATACTGTACAAACGGAACGGATGTGAAAGGATCCAATGTTAACCTATGGATCCATTCACATGCATCCATTGGTATGGATATGTTCCGTACGTTCTGGTCCCCGGACCTAAAAATTGCTGCAGACCCTAATTTTCTGGACCGTTCTGCTTAACGGAACGGATCCGGACAAAAATGCTGCAGCAATGGAAAACGGACCGTTTCTTCACATTAGTGAAGAAACTAACCATTCCACGGGGGATGGGGGCATGGGCCGACGCAAATCTAGCGACGGGAGGGTGAGGGTGCAGCAGCCGGGCGGGTAGGTGAGGGAAGGGTTTATACATACCAAATTTTCCGTAGCAGCCGGCGGTAGAGGCTTCCATCTTCTTCCGCGTCATGTGAGTACATGACGCATCATGTGACTAGTCACATGACGTGCTGTGTAGTCACAGCGGAAGAAGAGGAAGCCTCTACCGCTGGCTGCTACGGAAGATTAGGTATGTATTGCCGAGAATCAATCATTGATCAGATCCGTTTTCACTATGTGAACCAAGCCGCGGACAGAGCCATCCGGATCCGGTGAAGCGGAGACCAGATCCGCTCACCAGATCCTTTTCACTCAGAACGCAAATGTGAACCAGGTCTTAGCCTCCCGTTTGACACACTGCATAGGCTCATGGGCACACATGTTGTACACAGTGCTGATAAATTGATGATAAGTTGATAAATGTGCAGCCAGGCCCCCAACATGCTAGTACATGCGCTAGTCAGTGAGATGCAAATCATTCAGCTTTACATGCAAACTGTATGCAGCAGCCTGGAAGGAAGGCAATCAAATGCACTCCCTGCTGACCCTGATTGGACCAATTTCAAGCTGCATATAATTTGCATTACATTTTACGACGTGTGTGATGCCTATGGAATCCGTCCTGTGTCCCTACAAAACCTTTTTCCTGCTGCTGTGCAGAGTTCAGAGACAATAAACATGCAAACATACTTAAAGGGGAACTTCAGCCTAAACAAACATACTGTCATTAAGTTACATTAGTTATGTTAAATAAATAGATCGGTAATATCATCTCTTACCCACCCTGTTTTAAAAGAACAGGCAAAGGTTTGTGATTTCATGGGGGCAGCCATCTTTTTGGTTGAAAGGAGGTGACAGGGAGCATAAGACACAGTTCCAAATGTCCTGATCACCCCTCCCAGCTGCGCGCACTAGGGAACGAGAACAACAACATCAGAAATCCCATCATGCTTTGCACAGTATCAGGGGAAAATGCCGGGCAGATTTCTTTGATGGGGTGGAGCTTAGCTTCTGTGCAGTGAAAAATGAGACTTGGGTAAGAAAAAAAAAGTTCTAATCCTGTGAAACTGTTAAAGAAACACCAAGCCATTTCAGTGCTGCTGAGTCGATTTTTAGTCTGTAGGTTTACTTTAAACACAGCAGAGCCCACGAACAGCCTAAGATGTTGACCTTCACCACTGTGCCATACTGCAGGTTGGTTGAGACTGTTGGTTAGTTGAGTTCGGGATAACAAAGACACTATTCCCATTTGCCTGGAACTCCAGTTGACCACTCTGGCTGCAGTAGTCTCTGAATCCTTTACCCACAAGCATGCAGCTAATTAAAGCATCTGATCTGCATGCTTGTTCAGGGTTCATGGTCAAAGGTTATTAGAGGCTGTAT
The DNA here is from genome assembly GCF_040937935.1 of Hyperolius riggenbachi. NCBI lineage: Eukaryota > Metazoa > Chordata > Amphibia > Anura > Hyperoliidae > Hyperolius > Hyperolius riggenbachi. Next base: position 34,660,020 of record NC_090657.1, on the reverse strand, counting down.
TGTTTAAAAGGAAATAAATATGTCAGCATTCATGTTCCTTTCACTTCAAGTTTTCTTTAACCACATCCTCTTGCAACAGTCAGCTCCTGGGTTTCACTGCTGTCTCTGGCCCAGTAGGCTGCAATGATATTTATAATTTTGGCCAAAATACATACCATTGGGCCACTTTTATTGTCAAGACCCTGTAACATGTTTTTTTTGTGTGCAGGGCAATGCACCTTTCTATCTAGGGCAGTTTCTGAGCACAGGCTGTCTAGACAAAGGCCTGACACATGCTCTGCTACACAGGGTGCAGTTCTGTGACCTCTATATTAAGGCAGGCAGTCGGTAATGCACACAGTAGTCAGTAGTAGCACAGTATATTCTAGCTTTTGCAGTGCACCTTTGATGCCTCGCACCTTTCTAGTGGCAGATATTACCCTTCACAGGTCACAAATGGCCCTGTTTCTATTACTAATCTTGTGTTGTCCTGGGGTTGTGCGCAGGGACCAAGCGCCAAGGCATGCATGGAAAATAAAGTAGATTTATTATAGAGGCAAAATTCAAATTCAATTTAGACCTGCTGCATCTCACCGCAACACCAAAAAAGTGACAATCATATGACCCTGCAGCAGAGTGCGCTGACAAGGGTCATATGCATAGCGCCCCTCCTCCCCTGTTCAGTGACGTACTTCTTGCTGGTCAGGAAGTACATCACTGGGATCAGTCAGCGCATGCGCACCATGGCACACCGTGCTCCGGCGTTTACACTTACTTTGTTACTTCTATCACCCCAAGCATTATGCGGTACAATATTCAAATGAATAAATATCTATCTGGACGAGAACGTTTTTCCAGATAGGCTTAAGTGGTTAATTCCTTTATCAAAATCAATTCAATGTTTCTGAACATGCCTCATCAAATTGGAAGAGGAGAGGGGGGCTGGCGCAGTGACTCACTTCCTGAACAATTGGATTGATTGTTTCACACGTGTTTGTGCTTCACTTTACAATTAATGTCTTGATAGTTTTGGGTTTTTTTTGCAACTTTTGCAACATTATAGACTGACTATTGGATTTACACAGCTTAGTTTTGGGGCCATGTAAGTGTGGCTCCTCAGGTGGCCAAACAGCCTGCCGTAGTGTGGTTGTACATTCAGTGATAGCCACATTCTCAGGCCCAGAACAAAAATCACTCTATTACTTCACTATACAACAGCCTGTGATAGAGGAAAAATGCTGAACCTCTTCTTCCAGGGGTCTTCCTCAAGAAGGGACTGTGGTAGCTTCCCTTGGGAGAATATGCCATGAGTTCAAGATAGGGGAATTTAGTTGTTGTCTGTGTTGAGGGCATGAGGAGGAGTTATGGAGTTTTCCTATTTCCTGTCTGCTTCTTGGGGGCTTCTGGCAGATCTTAGTCAACTGGCTTGGACTATTTGTAGATCATCCTTCAGCATGGAAATTTTGATCTGAACCTGATCCTCTCACTTTTTCTCCTCTCTTGTCTGATGTGCACTCTGACTCATCTGTCCTCCTTTCTAACGTAGTGTTTCCTACTACCAACACATTTGGAGGCCATGCCTTGATTCCAAAAGTTCCTACCTTGGGAAATCCCATTTGGAACATTACTATTACATAGCAAATTGGAAATGATCTGTAATGAGATCACTTACAAACTTAAAATGCACCTGGAGAAGTGTTGGGATTGTTGACGTTGCACAAACTAGCCATTTACAGTCATAGTTACATAGTTACATAGTTATTTTGGTTTAAAAAAGACATACGTCCATCGAGTGCAACCAGTATAAAGTACAACACCAGCCTGCTCCCTCACATATCCTTGTTGATCCAGAGGAAGGTGAAAATCCCTTACAAGGCATGGTCCAATTAGCCCCAAAAGGGAAAAATTCCTTCCCGACTCCAGATGGCAATCAGAACCAGAAATAATACTGAACCTCTGTCAATTGATACATATTGTATGGTAGAGATTACTCTTCTAATAATTCTTATTAGCATTGTTGTTCTTCATACTACAATATTAACAAAGATGATTTCACAGGTACACTTAAATAAGTTCTTGGTTGTCACACCGTCCCCAAAAATTAACAAAAAATCTATTTTCTCCACTCACCCATTGCCTTTTATGTAAGATGGTAAACAATATTTCATTTAACGATATTGGAAAAACACCAACTATTTACCATAATTTAAGCAATGCCTTATGTGATACATTTTACATCAACAAAAATTGCAATAGGATTAGCTTTTGGGGTTCTCTCGTCTCTTATTTTGTCAGAATCAGTACAGGTACAATCTAATAAAATATATGTTTTTCGATTTATTTAGCGGACTTGGCTAAGGATGGTCAATGAGATGCAAACATTTTCGAGTTGATGCAGGATTATGCATTTTTTTATGCAAATTTATGCAACTTGAAAAAGGACCAATCCAAATTTGCCTCAGCAGGATTGATTTGATTGATTGGTTCATTTTCATGCTGCATACATTTGCACACACAACTTGCATAATGCTGCATTAACTCAAACGTATTCGAATCTCATTGACTAACCCTAGACACAGAATTAAATGTGCTTACAAAAATTACAGATAACAGTTTAGACCTATAATGTATACTTAGCCAGTGGACAAAAATACGCAACAAATTGGAACAAGAACAATAGTGAGAACATATATTGTGAAGTTTAAATACAATTGGAATAGTATTATCATTATAACTAGTATAATTTTCGGAAAAGACAATAAGGGATGTTTTGCCATTAAAAGTAGCAAGGGCGAAATGCATACAAAAAAAACAAAACACACCAGGCCGATGCTGATACCAGGAGTGAAACAAGCAGTTTGCCTGTACTGCCACTGCCATCGTACTGCCACTGCTTACATATTGGAAGGAACTGATTCACAAGCTGAGTAGCTTCCGTTTTGAAGTATTAAGATTGCCTCTTCTAATTGAATCAGGTTCTAGATTTTGCAAAATTCATTGAATTTGAGAATTTTTAAAAAGGTGGAGAGGCGCTTAGGTGGTATGGGAGTACAGATGGGGATAGTGTGGTTCTTTTCACCCGCTGCTGTTCACTGGCCAGGGGTTCCCAATCCCAACCACCTCTGGTTGTGTTATAAATGGAGTCTATATAGGTATGAACAGCGCTGAGAGTAGTAGTTGGATAATATAAGCTTTAATAGATTGTTATGGTCTGTATATATTCAGGATAGATTTCAAAGCACAAGGTCAAATGTTAAAAATACAGAATTTAAAATCTGTAAAAAGTCTCACAGCATTTAGCTAGAGTGCATATATTGCATACACGTACCCTGTATGTGTTTAGGATTAATATTCAATCAAAAAAATCCCTATTCAAAGGTACAAAAAATATATAAAATCGCATAGCATGTAATTCAAATCCATATATTGCATACAGTTGTGTTATAAATGGAGTGTATATAGGTATGAACAACTCTGAGAGTAGTAGTTGGATAATATAAGCTTTAATAGATTGTTATGGCTTGTGTATATTCAGGATAGATTTCAAGGCACAAGGTCAAATGCTAAAAATACAGAATTTAAAATCTATAAAAAGTTGCACCGCATATAGCTAGAGTGCGTATAATGCATACACATTCCCTGCGTATGTTTAGGATTAATATTCAATCAAAAAAAGATCACTATTCAAAAGTTCAAAATATTTAAAATCGCATAGTACGTAATTCAAATGCATATATTGCATACAGCTAACTGGGTTATTATAAAAGTTGTAAAAGTTCACACCGCATTGGGAGTATTCACCATAAATTCTGTGACAAAGAATGCAATATTCAGTCTACATTCAACAATCAACCCCCATTCACTCCTGAGCCACCCGATGCTGTTTATGCACAAAAATGTGCTAAGAAAAAAAAAATAAAAAATTGGTCAGATAATTCTAGGACCAAAATGTCCGAAAGCAGGGGGGTGAATGATAAATTATGGATATTCTAGCAGTAGAGACTGAGCTTAGAGTACTTCTCGTGGTTGCGCTTCAATTGCGCTTGCGGAATTCCGCCGGATGTAGATAATGGTGGATCACAAACTTGATGAACGGATCTTTTCCCCGATCAGCGGGGGTACTCACGCTCCTGCAGCTATCCAGGTGTACAGCGGTTGGTGTCGTCCTGTGCGGGGCTCCGAATGTCCTTGTCCGCAATCCAGGTGCGTATCTTCCGCTGGTTGCAGCGCTCCAGTTCCAGTGTAAGTGCTCCCTGACAGCGTGAGAGCTGTGCAGTGTGACAAGAGTCCTTCTGGATCTGCCTAGACGCCGGTGGTATGCTTCCGGGTATGGATGGTGACGTCACCCTTCTAGCGTGTTCGCAAGCGTTGGGTCTTCTGGTCTGCAGTACCTGATGGCCCTGCTGACACGCTATATCCCTCCAGCTGACGCGTTTCTGTGGTCCCGGCCGCCTTTATCAAAGCTTAATGGAAGTATACCAGTGTCTCAGCAAATCCTGGATATATTGTCTTTTCTGGTCACATGTCTGGTCACATGTCTTTCCCATAATGCACTCCAGTCTTAAAGAGACAGTAGTCCTTTCTCTTCCTCAATCCCTTTGTATTAGTTACATAGTTCTTTGTTTATGGAGGTAACTTAAACACCACTCAAAACGTGGTTTTGACACCATGCATAGGGGCATGAGGCCAGGTTATCACACATATTGTAAGTTCAATTCCCCCCCGCTTGTACTTTGTCCCATCTTCGGTTTATATATTACACATGCTGATTTATGCATGTGTCCCTACCAGCTCCAAGTGTTAGTGAGGAGGGTAGGAAGGAGGGGGAGGTGGGTGGGAGCGGGGGAAAGGAGTGTGGAGCAGTGGGGGAAAGGGGGGGAGAGAGATTGGGGAGTGGTATGGGAATGGATTGATCGGGGGGGTGGGGTACCAGGTGTGGGTGGCACCACAGAAGAGGAGGCGTGTATATAGAATGGAGGGCCCCGGGGTAGGGAGAGTGCCAGATGTAGGTGGCGCCCCCGATGGAGGGAAATCCTGGTGTTATACCTAGGCATCGGATGGATCAGTGCATCGGTGGCTCCACCCCACTCATACTCACAGGAACCCAAACAACTCAAACTCCATGTTCAGTCCCTTTGGTGCCATGGAGTCTAGTTCAAAAATCCAGTATCCTTCCCTACAGGACATTTTTGAGATGTAATCGCCCCCCCCCCCCTACTGTCCTTGGTCACAATTTCTAACCCCATAAATTTTGTATCCAGGACACTGCACTTGTGATGCCTTTTGTAGTGCTTAGAGAGTGGGTGGCCGTTCCAACCCTTTTCAATATTACGGAGATGTTCATTAACCCTCTCTCTGAGGCACCTCTTCGTCCTCCCTACATATATCTTATCACAGGGGCAAATGATGCTGTAGATTACCCCTTTTGTGTCACATGGTATAAGGTCTCTAATTTTATACTCCGTTTTGCCTGAGTTGATTGTGGTGATCTTACTGTATCCTCTTGTCCTTCGGCAGCATTTGCATCTCCCACAGCGTACAAACCCACCGTTCTTTGTTTTTCTATTCTCTTCTCTTTTGCCATTGGCTGCTGTGGCAATCTTGAGTCCAATTGTGCCTGGTTTCCTGTAAATGAAAGATGGTTTCTCTGGGATAATCTCATTCAGTAGCCTGTCGCCCCTCAGGATATCCCAGTGTTTCTCAATGATTTTCCGGGTTCGTTTACTTTGTATGTTGTATTTTAAACTAATTTTCAAATTGTGCTCCTCAGTGTCCCCCCTTATTCTCTTCTTGAGTAGGTCACTCCTTCCTACTCTGTCTACAGTCTCTCTTGCTCGTCTCAGGATGTCTTCCTCATATCCTTTGTCCTTGAATCTCTGGATCATATCTCCTGCCTCTTTAGTGTACTGAAGATCTTCAGTGCAGTTCCTCTTAATTCTCATTAATTGACCCTTCGGTATGTTACTTAACCAAGGAGGAAAGTGGCAGCTCTGTGCTAATATGTATCCATTAACGTCTGTGGGTTTTGTGTAAGTCTTAGTCTTCAGCTGATTATTCTCCACAAAGATCTCTAAGTCTAAGAAATGGATGGAGGTCTCACTCACCTCTGCTGTGAATTTTAGTCCCAGCTGATTGTGTCCAATTTCACTCAGAAACATATCTAATGAAGTGCGGTCACCTCTCCATATAAATATGATGTCATCTATAAACCTCCTCCAAAGGACCAGGTTTGCGCCCGGGCCTTCCGGTCCATATATACATTTAGACTCCCAGTTGGCCATAAATAGATTTGCGTACCCCGGCGCAAACCTGGTCCCCATAGCTGTTCCGCTGATTTGTAGGTAGTGGTCACCATCATAGTCAAATGAGTTGTGAGTGAGGACAAACCAAATGGCATCTAGTAGGAATTTCTTCTGTTCCTCTACTAGAGATGTATCTTGCCCCAGGAAATTTTCCACTGCTCTTAGTCCTTCCTCATGTTCTATGATAGTGTACAGTGAGGTGACATCTAGTGTTCCCATCAACCAATTATTTTCCCACTCGAGGTCTTCCAGGATATTAAGAACGTGCCTCGTGTCTTCTAAAAAGGCTGGAGTGCTTTTCACATACTTCTGCAGGAAATTGTCAATGTATCTTGAGAGGTTGGAGGTGTTTGAGCCAATCCCTGAGATGATCGGGCGCCCAGGTGGATTTGAGAGCCCTTTATGTATCTTGGGCAAATGATAAAAGATTGCTGTTCTGGGGTGTGGTATATTGATGAATTCGAGTTCCTTCCTATTCAGGATCCCCTTGTCATAAGCTTCTTTGGTGAGGGTCCTCAGTTCCTTCATATATTCATTCTTTGGGTCCCTTCTCAATCTTATATAGGTTCTCTCGTCATCTAGGAGTCTCTTAGCCTCCCTCATGTAGTCCTCTTGGTCCTGTATCACTATGCCCCCCCCCCCCCCTTTGTCTGCAGGGCGTATCGCTACATTTTTGTTCCTCTGGAGATCTTTGAGGGCCTGTGTTTCCAATGCACTGAGGTTATTTAGGCTTTTATCATTCCGTAGTCTCAATCTTTTCAGATCTCTACCCACTAGGTTCTCAAATGTCCTCATTTCTTTACTCATCTCTTCAATGGGGTAAAATTTGGACCTGTTCTTCAGGGTAGTGTGTTGGAAGGCGTCACTTTCTGTGTTCTTTCTTGTTTCTGATTTGTTCTTCATGAAGTATTTCTTCAGGCATAGTTTCCTCACATACTTCTTTATGTCAATATAGGTTTCGAATTTATTAGTTCCCTGTGTTGGTGTGAACTTCAATCCTTTGGAGAGTAGGCCCTTTTCTGCCTCTGTGAGCTCCTGTTTGCTTAAATTGAAGATGCCCATTTCACGTTCAGTTTTCCCCATTGGTGATGCTATCTTCTGGGCCCTTTTTCCTTTCCGCCTCCCCCCCCTGCATCCCCTCCTACTCTTCCATCCCCTAAAAAATACCTATCGAGTGTGTTTGGGTCTGAGTTCATGTGGGTCTTCCTCCCTGGTTTTGAATGCGCACCTTTGGGGTATTGTGTCTTCGGCTCCTGTGAGTATGAGTGGGGTGGAGCCACCGATGCACTGATCCATCCGATGCCTAGGTATAACACCAGGATTTCCCTCCATCGAGGGCGCCACCTACATCTGGCACTCTCCCTACCCTGGGGCCCTCCATTCTATATACACGCCTCCTCTTCTGTGGTGCCACCCACACCTGGTACCCCACCCCCCCGATCAATCCATTCCCATACCACTCCCCAATCTCTCTCCCCCCCTTTCCCCCACTGCTCCACACTCCTTTCCCCCGCTCCCACCCACCTCCCCCTCCTTCCTACCCTCCTCACTAACACTTGGAGCTGGTAGGGACACATGCATAAATCAGCATGTGTAATATATAAACCGAAGATGGGACAAAGTACAAGCGGGGGGGAATTGAACTTACAATATGTGTGATAACCTGGCCTCATGCCCCTATGCATGGTGTCAAAACCACGTTTTGAGTGGTGTTTAAGTTACCTCCATCAACAAAGAACTATGTAACTAATACAAAGGGATTGAGGAAGAGAAAGGACTACTGTCTCTTTAAGACTGGAGTGCATTATGGGAAAGACATGTGACCAGACATGTGACCAGAAAAGACAATATATCCAGGATTTGCTGAGACACTGGTATACTTCCATTAAGCTTTGATAAAGGCGGCCGGGACCGCAGAAACGCGTCAGCTGGAGGGATATAGCGTGTCAGCAGGGCCATCAGGTACTGCAGACCAGAAGACCCAACGCTTGCGAACACGCTAGAAGGGTGACGTCACCATCCATACCCGGAAGCATACCACCGGCGTCTAGGCAGATCCAGAAGGACTCTTGTCACACTGCACAGCTCTCACGCTGTCAGGGAGCACTTACACTGGAACTGGAGCGCTGCAACCAGCGGAAGATACGCACCTGGATTGCGGACAAGGACATTCGGAGCCCCGCACAGGACGACACCAACCGCTGTACACCTGGATAGCTGCAGGAGCGTGAGTACCCCCGCTGATCGGGGAAAAGATCCGTTCATCAAGTTTGTGATCCACCATTATCTACATCCGGCGGAATTCCGCAAGCGCAATTGAAGCGCAACCACGAGAAGTACTCTAAGCTCAGTCTCTACTGCTAGAATATCCATCATTTATCATTCACCCCCCTGCTTTCGGACATTTTGGTCCTAGAATTATCTGACCAATTTTTTTTTTTTTTTTTTTTCTTAGCACATTTTTGTGCATAAACAGCATCGGGTGGCTCAGGAGTGAATGGGGGTTGATTGTTGAATGTAGACTGAATATTGCATTCTTTGTCACAGAATTTATGGTGAATACTCCCAATGCGGTGTGAACTTTTACAACTTTTATAACAACCCAGTTAGCTGTATGCAATATATGCATTTGAATTACGTACTATGCGATTTTAAATATTTTGAACTTTTGAATAGTGATCTTTTTTTGATTGAATATTAATCCTAAACATACGCAGGGAATTTGAGAATTACCAAGTGTCTATATGTACCTTAGTTTTAATTATTATTATTTGTTTAAAGTCATTCTTCAGAAGAGTACTTCAAAGACTTAAAGAGAACCAGAGATGAAGCACCCTCATGTATTTTATTACATTTATCAGTGGGAACATGACAGTAAACACCTACCCTGCTTTTAGTTTCATTGTTATCTGCTTAATTAGTCTATTAGCAACTGTGATAAGAATCCACCGACAATTCAGTCGAGGTTTGACCTGGAATCATTATAGCTGAGTCACTCTTCTGTGAAGTCCTTTCAAGCCCAAGCCCACCCCCTCCTGGCTTAGATCTTCTGCTTTGCATACTGAGAGCTGTGATGACATGGGAGGGGGCTGCTCCTGAGAGAGAAGCTCTGTGGCTGTAATATGATCCCTGTGTGCTCTGTGTGCACTAGATTCTCATAGGAATGAAAATGCAGTTATTATCAGTGACACTTCCTACAGGCAGATCATACCAATATGAAAGCACATAGATGAAAGGCTGCATTTAGCCTAGATAGCAGCCTAGTCTCATATAGCCTAGACAGCACATCCAGAACACCTCATAACCTGGAAGCAGAAGTGATATGAGCCGGCGGCCATATTTGATTTTTCCTGGAGCAATAATGGATAAAAAACACTAAAAAAGGCACACCAGAGCGGCAAAAGTATCAGGTAGAGCATTTATTCTTTACAAGCTATCAACTGATATGTTTATTTTGTGTGAAACGTTCATCTCTGGTTCCCTTTAAAGAGGAACTGTAACCAAGTATTAAACTTCATCCTAATAAGTAGCTGGCCTGGTACCCCCTTTCCCATGAGAAATCTTTACCTTTTCTTCAATAGATCACCAGGGATGTCTGTATTACTGATATTATGGTGAAACTCCTCCCACAGTGTGATGTCAGTGCCTAGGTCCAGACATCACACTGTGGAAGCCTTGTTGCATTGTGGTAAATAATGGCTACCTCAGTAGTTGGAAGTCACAGGATGGTAGATGCTTCTCTTATCCTTGAAAAACCCACCAATCTAGTACTGGGACCCTTTTCATCCTCTGGCCACATGAGTTCATCTGTACTGGGCAGCGAAATTAATGTCTACATATAACTAGTAGATTGAAGAACCTTGTGCATCCATGTTTGAGTGCTTCATTCTACTGGGCAAGCGTGGACCTTATTCACACATACCCAGTTTAGATCGGTTCATCCATCGCTGCTCATGGACAGAAGAAACCTATTCAACTTGCATTGGGTCAGATAGGCTAAGCAGGACCCTGTGCTAGATTGATGGGCTGCAGGAAGACACAGGACGCTTATGGACTATCCATAGGTTCTCCACTATTGCGATGAGCATCTAACTTTTTTCTTTGCTTCAGGTTTCCTTTAAAGGATACCCGAAGTGACATGTGACATGATGAGATAGACTTGTGTATGTACAGTGTCTAGCACACAAATAACTATGCTGTGTTCCTTTTTTTTTTCTTTCTCTGCCTGAAAGAGTTAAATATCAGGTATGTAAGTGGCTGACTCAGTTCTGACTCAGACAGGAAGTGACTACAGTGTGACCCTCACTGATAAGAAATTTCAACTATAAAACACTTTCCTAGCAGAAAATGGCTTCTGAGAGCAAGAAAGAGATAAAAAGGGGAATTTCTTATGAGTGAGGGTCACACTGTAATCACTTCCTGTCTGAGTCAGGACTGAATCAGCCACTTACATACCTGATTTTTAACTCTTTCAGGTAGACAGAAAAAAAGGAACACAGCACAGTTATTGGTGTGCTAGGCACTGTACATACACAAGTCTATCTCATCATGTCACATGTCACTTTGGGTATCCTTCAATAGCTGGGTCAGTTAATAATAATCCAAACATTTATATAGGGCTTTTCTCCTTTCAGACTCAAAGCGCTCAAGAGCTGCATCTACTGGGATGCGCTCAGGAGGCCACCCTGCAGTGTTAGGGAGTATTGCCTTGAAACCCTTACTGAATAGGTACTGACCCTAGCCAGGATTCAAACCCTGGTCTCCCATGTTAAAGGCAGAGCCCTTAACCAGTACTCTATTCAGCCACAACAGTTATAGAGAAGAAGAAGCTGACTAAAAGCAAGCTGTGTTCATGTTATATTAATATGTTGTTTATCTTGCTAGTATTAGCTAACATTTATGTCAAGGTTACTGCCCCTGCTTGGCTTGATGAAAAATCTACCATCTCACTCTTTTTCAGATTTCTAAAGTTGGCTTGGAAAATGCTGCTGTTCTCCTGCACACAGACAATGCTCGCCTTGCAGGAGAAGACCTCGAAAACAAGTAAGATTAAAAAAAAAAGGTTAGGTAAAATATGTTGTAAGATCCTTGTTTTAATGGGGCAAGGAAGACATGGAAGTCCAAGGCGTAGCCCAAGAGGGAACAGCTGTAAGCCGGTCTCTGCTACATCCACCCATCTTACCGTCCATTAATGCACATCACAGCCATAGAAGCGACATTTTGATTAGGAGTTTGTTTGTTTCCTAGTTCATAGGATTGTGCCTTGAGTTTTTTTTTTATCCTCGTTCGACCCATTAAAAGCAAGTATTTTCTGTGCATGCACATAAGAGCGTACTCCCATGGACTACAGACAAGTTCACACGGACATTACAGAGATGTTCTTCCAGCATTTCCCTGCCTGGCCTGCCATACACCTCCCCTCTTTTTGACAGGGTTATAAAATTCATCCTAACAAATATACATTTGTAAAGGAAAGTTATGCAAAAGCTGCTTGAAAACCAGATTTTACATGTAAAAAAAAAATAACACTCTACATCTCCTACTATGCTGCCTTAAAGAAAATCTAAAGTAAAACAATTGTGCCCTGTTTAACTTACCCAGGACTTCTTCTAGCTCCCTAGAGTCCCTCTTGTCCCACCTGAGGAGGTGTACGGCCTGAGGCCGTGGCATGCGCAATAGCCTAAGACTGCTTCAGTCAAGCAGCTTTTGGGAGGGGCACAGGTTCCTTAAGGAATCAGAGAGAAATGACAGCATGGGGCCAATTGGCTACGGAAGACTCGGAGAAGCTCTCGGTAAGTTAAACTGGGCAAATTTGTTTAAATTGAAATTCAAAGGGCAGTTACTGTGAATTTTTTTGAAATTTTGCTATCCCCTATAGTTTCAATATTTGACAGCTCCTCACTTGTCAGCAGAGGTGCTTATGGTAACAGGGATTCCCATGTTGACTTGGTGTCTTCCACCTGACAAGACTTCAAATTACCATTTCTTCAGTAATTACTGCAGTAATTAACATGGCAGAGGCTGTGTGAGTGAAGAAGAAATGGCAAGACTGCAGTCCTGCCAGGTGGAAGACATCAAGTAAAAACGTTTAATCAATATCCCAATCACCAGCTTTGATGGCAGATGATGATCTGTCAAATATTGGCAAGTAGCATTTCAGAGTATTTTATTTCTCATAAAGTGTACCAAGGATTTTATTTTTCTGCGATTACATGAATGATTATAGAGTAGCCGAATAATCTCTACATTGACATTCATTTTCTGATTACTTTTATTTTTTTCTATCTATCATTAGATATAACATGGAGCTATGTTTGAGACAAAATATAGAAACCGATGTGGTTGCGCTGCGCAGAGGCCTGGAGATACTGACCGTGGAACGGGGTGACTTGGAATTTCAGCTGGCTCGTCTTACAGAAGATCAGGAAGAAATGACGAAAAACCACACTGAGGTAACGGGCTTAGTAGATGGGCCGATAATGGAATTCACATACTTTATTTTGCAGTTTTTGGGAAAATCACACATTAAATTGACTCAGAACAGAGGAAGGACTGGGTTAAGTCCAGCAGTTTACCTTCGGCATTGCTACCTGTTTTGTTTCACACAACTATATGTACCGGTAGCTAGTAGTGAAGTCGTGTGAAGGGCAGAGGACTCTCCTGAGGTACCAATTAGTAGGAAGATTTTCCTCAACATGTTCTGTGAATGCCTTTTAAGGCTTGTACCCACCTTGTGAATTTTTCTGATGACTGGTGGTTTTTTGAGTGACGAGCAGTTGGGTAGAAGTGTGCGATTAGGCGAACAACGCTTTGTGATGCACGGCGATAACAACCGTAAGATCCTAGATGACTCCCACACAAAGTGCCGCGATTGCTTGAACTTTCATTTGCACCCGTCGTGTGACATTGCTTGTTCCTGTGGGCAGGACGATAGATCGGGGGACCTTGTTCATCAGGAGGCGTCGCTGTGTGGTTCCCCAATCCATCATCAGGTGAGAATTGAGCTTACCGTAACTCTTCTCCTCCATATTATTCAGCAGAAATGCCCCCCTTACCCGAGACAATCCCAACTATTGGATAGATGCTCAAATCTTTTACATAACTCTTCACTCTTCAGGCTGCATAACAAGATTTACCTCAGCCATTACAAACATGCATGAATGGAGAAAAATGGATATTCATTTCATTATGTACCCTATTTGCATTACCATACAGTTACTCTGTGATAGTTGATGTTTGTATTCAGTATTACTTATGAGTAAATCTAGAACCAGGTGAGTGTTCCTGCCTCCAAAAACTCCCAAATGTATTAGAGGGTGAAGAAGCCTGAACTTTTATATTGGCTTAGAGAGTTACAACACTTGGTGAAGACTTCTGACCTCCTCTGAGCAGAAGAAAAGTTTTGGAAGATTACTGAGGTAATATCTATACTGTAACACACCACAACTCACTTATGAAATAGGTAAGGTGATGCCATTCACTTCTAAACTGTCTTAGAGGACCATGATTAGGATTCAGATGAAAATATGTGCTTGAGAGATGCAGTCACATAGCTAAGGACCTATGAGCAACAGTGGAAGTTTTACATATGCTATCACCATTACTCTTTGCAGTTTACATGCTCCCAGTGGGCAAAATAATCCAGAATTATGGCCTAGGATACCATTGTTATGCAGACGATGCACAACTGTCTGTCCTTCAAGCCTGGCACACAAGGCCCATCAGCACCCATCAATACCTGTCTAGTGGAATTACTAAACTGGATGAACACCAACTGGTTGAGGCTGAACTGTTAGACGGTCCACACATGATGGATACAGTCCAAAACTCTTCCCACTTCAAACTAGAAATTGGGGGAGATACCGTACAGTATAAAGATTCTGTGTGTAACCTTGGGGTGATCCTGGATGGAAAGCTAACACTCAGACAGCAGGTATTGGCTGTTGTCAAGTCCTTGCTTTTCCATCTGAGAAATCTAGCAAATATAGCATATATTAAACACCTTATCCCAGCTGGAGACCTACCTACACTAGTTCATGCATATATATCCTGCCGTCTGAACTACTGCAATGCCCTGCTCATCGGATGCCCAGATTCTGCACCCTTTACAACTAGTACAGAATGCTGCAGCGAGACTCCTAGCCAATGTCCCCCGCAGCTCACACATCACCCCAGTACTGCAAACTCTTCACTGGTTGCCAGTAAAATGGAGAATCTATTTTAAAATCTGCCTTTTGACATTCAAGGCTCTACACCACATGGGACCCAAGTACATAGCGCATCTGTTGGAACTATATGCCCCTCCACGCACCCTCCTCTCTGCGAATCAAAATCTGGTTATTCCCAGGATCCCCTTAAAAACATTTGGTTCTCAGGACTTTTTTCTTTTCAGCCCCTACTCTATGGAACTCACTTCCACAATCAGTACAAGAGACTCCTTCTCTGGACAGCTTTAAGAAAAGGCTAAAAACCCACCTCTTTTCCCGAGCCTTTGAGACTGCATAATGCAGGGTCACAGCGCTTTGAGTCCCCAGGGAGAAAAGCGCTATAAAATTATTATTATTATTATTATTTTTTATTATTAGACGCTTTCAAGGACTCCATACATAGATAACACTTGCAAGATATGGAGCACCAAAACCTGCTAAAGACAGCTGCAGTGTCAGCGAGGTGTAAGTTAGGAAGGAAGGAGTTTATCAACGATAACCACTATTCAAAACACATATAGATGTATAGGATTCAGATACGTAGGTTATAGTAAACTACAGCCACACTATTCAGCCAGTCACAACACTTTGTGCTGTAGGGCTTGCTGCGATCAGAGAACTGTAGAGGGTGCTGTGGTTGGAGAACTGTTTCCTATGAAGTTTCCTGCTGGGTCCCCTAATGTATACTAGCGCCTAATAATTAACACAATTTCTTTCCAGACATGCCATGGTCAATTAGGGGTTTTCTTGGGCTTTCATAAATGTTCAGGCTAGAATGCATGGACATATTAGCTGGCTATTTTAGCTGAGTTTAGTAAGGTCTGAAGGATCCCAGGTTGCCATCATGTGGTGCCTATCCTTAAAGAGAACCAGAGACGAAGCACCCTCATGTATTTTATTACATTTATCAGTGGGAACATGACAGTAAACACCTACCCTGCTTTTAGTTTCATTGCTATCTGCTTAATTTATCAGCTGTGATAAGAATCCACTGACTGGCTCAGTCTAGGTTTCACCTGGAATCATTATAGCTGAGTCACTCGTCTGTGGAGTCTTTTCAAGCCCAAGCCTGCCCCCCTCCTGGCTTAGATTTCCTGCTTTGAATACTGAGAGCTGTGATGACATGGGAGGGGCTGCTCCTGCTGAGAGAGAAGCTCTGTGGCTGCAATATGATTCCTGTGTGCTCTGTGTGCACTAGATACTGATGATGACTGCAGTTTCATTCCTATGAGAGACACTTCCTACAGGCAGCTGTACATCATACCAAAATGAAAGCACATAGATGAAAGGCTGCATTTAGCCTAGATAGCAGCATAGTATAAATGTAGTAAAATACATGAGGGTGCTTTGTCTCTGGTTCTCTTTAAGGGGCATCCATATTGACATAAACCTGCAGTCATTATCTATGCAGTTTCATTCCTATGAGAGACACTTCCCACAGGCAGCCACACAGCATACCAGAATAATAAAGCACACAGATAAAAGGCTGCTGCCCTGCTATAGTTTCATATAGCCTAGACAGCACATCCAGAACAACTCATAACCCGGAAGGAGAAGGGATATAAGCCGGCGGCCATATTTGATTTTTTCCTGGAGCAATAATAACAATAAATAATAAAAACACTAAAAAAGGCACACCAGAGCGGCGAAATTATCAGGTAGAGCATTTATTCTTTACAAGCTATCAACTGATATGTTTATTTTGTGTGAAACGTTCATCTCTGGTTCCCTTTAAGCATTGTAATTATTATATTTGTATTTAATATTCGAACAGTTGGTTTTATTATTCTTGTAACTAATTTTAACTGTAAACATACTTTGCTGGTCATATTTCCATTACTACTGATATCTATCACCTAAATTCCTTGCATTTCAGGAAGTAAACATCCTGAAGGCACAACTGGGTGCCAGAGTCAATGTGGAGATGGATGTCTCTCCATCTGTGGACCTTAAGGGAACTTTGGATAGCATCCGAAATGAATATGAAAATTTGATGGAAAAAAACATAAAAGAAATGGAGACATGGTTCACCAAACAGGTAAACTGCTTGTTGTTCAAAGGGAATATACTGTATACTGGCATAAATGAGATAGAAGGGTGTGCAGAGGAGACCAGAGCTTTGTAGAGATAGTAGAGCTTGATTACCTAAAATTATTATTTTTTCAATCACATCAGATTACACTTGAGCATAAATACAGGCAGGGCTGGTTCTGGGCATAGGCTGTCTAGGCAAAGCTCTGGGGTGCATTCTAGTGTAGGCATGCGTAATTTTACGAACACTTGCGAGTAATTTTACGCGTAATTACTAACGTAAAATCTCCCATTTTCTAAGAGTAGCCAATCAGTCAACATCCTAAGCAACCAATAGTATCTTTTCCCGCCCTTCAGTATAAGCGTACATTTTGACGCATACGAATGATATGTATGCAATAACTGTCACATTGACGGCTATTGCGTACATATCGTCCGCATGCGTCAAAAAATACGCATTAATGGGTATTACGGCACTACGCGTAACATCGTAGTGTAAGCGCCTTCATTACGGTATCCTTACGCGTAATTGCGTAAGTTTACGCGTAATTACAGTGATGTACCGTAGATAATTTCCTACGCCGTAACCGTAATTGCGTAATGCGTAATAGCGTAAAATTACGCGTAATGATCCGTAAGCGTAGATTTTTCCATTACAACCAGCACTGCATGGCACAATACTGCACCCTCAAATTAATCTTATATCAATGATATTTTAGTTCACACAAACTTCAATGGGCATCCTACTATCGTCCTGTAAATGTATACCAGCTTCCCAGGGTCCCATAGTGTAATCCTTGGCCAGCGCTATTGCAGTTCATCCCCTTCCCCCCTTCTCTCCCTCGAGTGTGTGAGTATTCAGTGTGGAGGGGGTGAGGGGTTTATACAGCGGCTGAGTTGGATAATACTTAATCATTTGCAGTAGTAGTTCCCCACTTGCCTGCTGCCATGATTGTGACTTGACAGCCATGACGTCACAAATGAGTGTTTTAAGGGTCAAAACTGTGATTTATACTTCTCTCCATGCTATTGATCCAGCACTGTCCTCTTATGGGGGTTTCCCATGCTGCACTTCTTTACAACTTTGCTTTTTCTGCATGTTAAACAGGAATTCAAGTGTTACTTGGTCCCAGTTACCAAAGTTTTCCCTCAATTTAAAAATGTTTGTGTAATGTAATTTGAAAGAATTGCCAGCTTCAGGATGTATAGTATTACTGGTTACATTGTGCTTATTCTGAAAAAAAAAAAAAAGTTGCAGTGCTAAACTGCTTAAATAATGTGTTTTTCTTGTGCTATCTGCACTACCTCTAAGGTTTAAGTTGACTCTCTAAAACTAATACCTAAAGCCTTTAATTTGCACTTTTTAGTTTTCACTTGTAGCTTTCTTTCTTGTCCACTATACTTCCATTGTCTCCCATCATCCTCTGTATACTATTATATTATAGTTTTCTGACATACTTTACTGTTATCTTTTCCTAAAGATATAGCTCATCTGTATACTTTTAATTTCTTTCTATTTTTTTCTACTGATTTCCTGTCCTTTGAGTTCTTCTAAAATGCTTTCTTCTGCACTTTTCTTCTGTTCATCCTGCCCCCCCCAAAAAAACAAAACAAAAACAAAGGGGTGGGCTGATAGGATGGGGGTCTGTCAGTGGAGTCTGAAAGCCCCCTTTAATAAAAAGTGTGGGACATTTTCCCAAAGGTGCTTCTGGCCAGTGTCGGACTGGGAGGTGGAAAAGCTGGGGAAATCCACTAGTTGGTCAAGCAGCAGTCCTCACTGTGAAGACTTGCTACAGGCTTCTATTGAGAGGGATAACCCAGGGTTTCTGTTGCTTGGCCAGCAGGTGGATTTCCTCATCTTTTCCACCTCCCAGTCTGACACTGCTTCTGACTGCTTCAACTGTTTTGATGCAAGTACTTTCTTCAGGTGTTTTGCTGTTAATGCAAGTTAAGCCACCTAAAGGGCCAACTATAGACTTCAGTAAAAATGATTTTTTTGAAGTACTCACATTTTTGGAAACTAAATTTGACCAGGATGAATTTGCATCAAATTTACCTAATCTGAATGCAATTGTGATTTATGGGAAATTGTTGTTTGATCCCGTTTGGAGTGTGCTACAGCAACCTTTCTGCTGCCTGTGTATACATCTTCCAGGGGGCTTGCCCTGCATTATTTAAAGGGAACCTTAACTGAGTGAGAGGGATACGGATTTTTCCTTTTAAACAATACCAGTTGCCTGGCAGTTCTGCTGATCTCTTTGGATGCAGTAGTGGCTGAATCACATGCCTGAAACAAGCAAGCAGCTAATCCAGTCAGACTTCAGTCAGAGCACCTGATCTGCTGCATACTTGTTCAGGGGCTGTGGCTGAAAGTATTAGAGACACAGGATCAAGAGAGTCAGGTAAATGGTATTATTTTAAAAGGAACAATCCATACCCTTCTCAGTTTAGGTTCCCTTTAAAGTGAAATACGCCTATGCTAGCTATGCCATTGAACAATACACTGAAGGCCTTTTGTAACACTTGGGCTACCATAGGGGGGCAGAAGGAACAGGTAACTTCAGTACTGAATTTAAGATGACAACACACAATTTTCCCTTCTTAGTGGGTTTTCTGATGTGTACCTTGTATGGGAACAACAAACTTTTAATGGACTTTAATGACAAGACCACTCCCGTCTGAAACAAGTTTGTGTCTTCATTGTCCATGCAGAGTGAAGATTTAAACTATGAGATGGTGACAGAATCTGAACAGCTCCAATCAGCGAAAAATGAACTGATCGAACTACGGCACACAGCACAGAATCTGGAGATCGACCTGCAGACTCAGATGAATATGGTAGGTTTACTGTACACTGATGGCATATCTAAGGAACAGAGGGGGAGATTTATCAACGCATTAAATTCTTCTTAAATCCTAGGTATTAGTGGCAGTTTAGCATGAATTTCTAGAGCTGCACTACAGTTACGAAAAGTGCAAATCCATCCCTAAACTGGGGCAGATTAATAAGTGCTTGATAGCAGTTCTACAGATGTAGAACTGCAAGCTAGACATGAGTGCAGAGTGCAGGCTAGACATGATTTGTGATGTGCTCCTCCCCCTGCTGAATTCCTCCTCAGAGCCTGCTGCTATCAATACAGCAGGTGTGTTGGTTACCTCAGCAACATCAATTCCCCTCACACACTGCACTGTCTGAGAGACCTTCCTAACTCCTGCTATTTTACAACAGTTTAAGAAAGAATCTTCACTAATGATTTCTTAAGATGCCTGAGACAGTTCTGCATGGATTTCTAAAAACCTACCAATATTTTGTCTCAGACACTCTTGATTAGTGTTGAGCCTAAATTTTCGAAATTTCGCGTTACTATAATTACGCATGCGAAATTTGCTATTACGATGCGAAATTATGGTAGCGTAATTGCCATTAAAATTGTAATTGAAAATACCGTAAGCGTAATTTTCAAAGCGTAATTTCGTGTTTCGTTCATAATGTAATTTCGCGTTAAACCATAACGTAATTTCGCATTTCTTCGTAATTTCGCGAATTTCGTAATTACTTGTTAGCAGGGTTGCTCGCGAATTTTCACCAAAGGCATTGGCCACTACATGGCGAATTTTATATGCGACTTTTATATGCGAAATAGCATTCCGTAACGCGAAAACGACGCGAAAATTAATGCTTACAGTAATATGAACTATCGCGAAATTACGTTATGTAACTACGCTTACAAACGGTTGCATGCAAGGCAAACGTAATTTCGCGATACCCACTGTAATGCGAAAATTACGCGAAAATTACGCTTACGCGGAATTTCGCTAAATCCTTCTTCATTACGATTATGTACTTACGGCCATAATCATAATTACACTAATTTCGCGAAATTTCGCGAAATCGTAATTAAGTCATTACGCTCATCTCTACTCTTGATAAATCTGGCCGAAGTGCGTCCTTGTGCCAGTTTTATTTTTGACCCCAACATGCCCTCTATAGAGCACCACAGAAGATGATGGGGCTATCTGAATAATCATTCTCAATAATCATCAGTGCCACGGAATATGTTGGCGCTTTCTAAATCAATGATAATAATATACATAACAATTGATATAGAGGACCATGACCATAAGCAGGGGAATAGAAAAGTATGTAAATGGTAACCACTATTCAAAGCACAGACAGAGGTTATCACTACTAACTGTTGGGGGCCCGCGATGCAGTCTCAACCTCTGCATCCCCATTGATATGAAACTCCTCTACACTTTAATGACTATTCTATTTGATAATGTTAAGCAAATACATCTCCTATAAGGATGCTTGTTCGGAATTGCTTTTCCGCATCGAAAATTCAGAAATCGGTAATGCGAGTGCAGTAGGTGGATTTTTGCGAAAATTTTCACGGTAATCGCAGAAATTTCCGCCGACTTTAGCATCAATTTTCTCAAAAACTACAAGGTCTTTTTGAAAGAACCTTTGGGGGCTTTGCTATTAACCTCTAAAGTTGGCCGCTGTTGACTGTAATGTAAAATGCAGAAAATTTGCATTACCGCTATGCGGTATGATGCCGACTTTAGGGGTTAATAGCAAAGCCCCCACAGGTGATAGAAACACCAAATTTTCAGGGAATGTGAAGCAGACAAGTGGGAACAAGAGGGAAAACAATCTTTCAAATAGGCCTTGTAGTTTTTGAGAAAATTGGGGGTAAAGTCGGCGGAAATTAACGCGAAAATCCACATCGGAATGCGGAAATCGATAGTGGAAAGCGGAATCGGTAGTGGTAATTGGCAATGGCGGAAAGCGGATTTTCGGCGGAAACGGAAATTGGCAATTCCGACCATCCCTATTCTCCTAACATGAAAATCTCCACTGAACCATAAATGAAAATTAAGTGAGCCAATTAAATACCGCACAGTAGCTGTTGGCTTAATAACCATCTGCAAGATAGATGGTCAACAGGTGTTGGATTTGATTGGCTCACTTTACTTCTCTTACTGAGACAGTGGAAATGAAGATCGTTTTTTGCTTATCACTATTAGTAATAAGGGATTGTGGGAGTGAGGACTGATGGTGGAAAGGAGAAGAGGAAAGGTGTATAATAAAGAGATGTGTTAGAGAATAGGGAATGTATAGTGTAAGTGGGGCCAGAAGTGATACGTATTGTTTATTAGAAATAGCGTTAGCATCAAACATATTTTTCAGTCTAACTGGCAAGGGTGTAGCTAGAAATCACTGGGCCCTCCTGTGAAACTTTTAGACCACCACATCCATCAAAATATCCAATCCTATGTCATTTGCGCTCAACTCCAGGGCTCCTCCAATAAGGACCTCCAATCATCCAAAGATACACCTTGATAAATAAAAGACATATAGTGCAATACAAAAAAGATTAACACCATTTTGTGTAATCTCATTCACATCCAGAGCTTTGTGTTAGACAAGAGGGTATTAGACCCACCACCTCCTAACTCAGGCAGCCCCCCCCCCCCCTGCCAAATCACCACTGCTCACCAGAAGGCGATGCAGTTCCTAAGCAGTTCAACAGCTTCACTGACTGCACCTCATGCACCGCTAACATCAGGGTTATTGCTTAGGAATGATCTAAGGAGCTCAAACAAGGCAAGGCATGTGTAAAACTGCAATTTAATTAAAACTCATTAAAATCAGTAATGCCCCTATAGGAAAAAACATTATAACACCGTTTATATCACCATCTCTGTTTCGGGAGGATTGCAGCATCCCGCAGTACCTTTCCTCACTCTCGGCTTGGCGTGTGTGTCCTTGGCTCCGCCCTACCGGTTTCGTCATCCAATGACTCATCGGGGTCTAAAGGTCACCAGTATAGCCAAGCATATATACGTCTGCTGTAAATTACCATAAAATCCTCCCTTATTGTTATATCATGCGTCATACGCTCCCAGACTTTCTCCGCAGGCCGATCCCCTCAGCCTGCGGAGAAAGTAAAATACACAAGCTATTGACGGGCTGTAGACTAGCAGTAATGGCTGTATGCCTCACTTACAAGGACATAAAGTAATACTGGTAATTTACATTATCAAACCACACTCCCAAGTGCAAAAGAAAATTATTATTTAGTATTTGTATATTATTATTTTTACTAATATTTAGTATTTATATAGTGTAGACATCCTCCACAGTGCTGTACAGAGTATATTGTCTTGCAAACATCCTCTCTCTTAAGATGGCATCTTCCTTGTGAATGACTGTTGTTGCACCATGCAGAAATCGGCTCTGGAGGGCACCCTGGCAGAGACAGAGAAGACATACTGCAGCGAGCTGGCGGAGATACAGGAGATGGTTAACAAGATAGAAGCTGATTTGGCACAACTGAGAGTTGATATGGAGTGTCAGAACATCGAATACAAGGTCCTGATGGATGTAAAGTCTCGCTTGGAATATGAAATCTCAACATACAGGAGGCTCCTGGAAGGAGAAGAAAAACAGTAAGTGGAAACATTGCAGTTTTAATGCTTAATTTTACTGTGCCATGATCTGTGCGGCCCCATTATCTCATATACCTTATGCATAGAAAACATGTGTAGTCTTCACATATCGAATTATCCATTCATTATGAATGTATTCTTAAAAGGTAAAGAGGTTTTGCTGGGGACGGGAGAGACCACTGTAGGTGCTGGGGAGGGAGAGGTCACTGTGGGTGCTGGGGGAGGGAGAGGTCACTGTGGGTCCTGGGGGACAGAGAGGTCGATGTTGGTGCTAGGGAGGGAGAGGTCACTGTAGGTGCTGGGGGAGGGAGAGGTCACTGTGGGTGCTGGGGAGGGAGAGGTCACTGTGGGTGCTGGGGGAGGGAGAGGTCACTGTGGGTGCTAGGGAGGGAAAGGTCACTGTGGGTGCTAGGGAGGGAGAGGTCACTGTGGGTGCTAGGGAGGGAGAGGTCACTATGGGTCCTAGGGGGAGGGAGAGGTCACCGTGGGTGCTGTGGGAGGGAGAGGTCACTGTGGGTGCTGGGGAGGGAGAGGTCACTGTGGGTGCTGGGGAGGGAGAGGTCACTGTGGTTCCTGGGGAGGAAGAGGTCACTGTTGGTGCTAGATGGAGGGAGAGGTCACTGGGGGTGCTGGGGGAGGGAGAGGTCACCGTAGGTGCTGGGGAGGGAGAGGTCACTGTGGGTCCTGGGGAGGAAGAGGTCACTGTGGGTGCTAGATGGAGGGAGAGGTCACTGGGGGTGCTGGGGGAGGGAGAGGTCACCGTGGGTGCTGGGGAGGGAGAGGTCACTGTGGGTGCTGGAGAGGGAGAGATCACTGTGGGTGCTGGGGAGGGAGAGGTCACTGTGGGTGCTGGGGAGGGAGAGGTCACTGTGGGTGCTGGGGAGGGAGAGGTCACTGTGGGTGCTGGGGAGGGAGAGGTCACTGGGGGTGCTGGAGAGGGAGAGGTCACTGTGGGTGCTGGGGAGGGAGAGGTCACTGTGGGTGCTAGATGGAGGGAGAGGTCACTGTGGGTGCTGAGGAGGGAGAGGTCACTGTGGGTGCTGGGGAGGGAGAGGTCACTGTGGGTGCTGGGGGAGGGAGAGGTCACTGTGGGTGCTAGATGGAGGGAAAGGTCACTGTGGGTGCTGGGGGAGAGAGAGGTCACTGTGGGTGCTGGGGAGGGAGAGGTCACTGTGGGTGCTGGGGGAGGGAGAGGTCACTGTGGGTGCTGGGGGAGGGAGAGGTCACTGTGGGTGCTGGGGAGGGAGAGGTCACTGTGTGTGCTGGGGATGGGAAAGATCACTGTGGGTGGGGGTCCTCAAAAATAAGTCTAAAAATAAAGTTGTTAAACTGAAAATAAATATATGAGACTCGGTTCTATGTTCAATTTAGCGTTGGTAAAACACAATTAATCATCTCATAAGTTTATTTTCACTTCAGTGTAATAATCTAGTCACCCCCAGAGTTCACCTGAAGAAACTTTCTTCCTGCAGCTCATACCCTAAGGAACGCCTCACCTCTATCAGTTAGGAAAGGTTGTCCCCTTCAGTAGAGATGTCCCGAACGGTTCGCCCGCGAACGGTTCCAGGCGAACTTTAGGTGGTTCGATTCGCCCCATAATGCTCCATTGAGCAGAACTTTGACCCTCTACATCACAGTCAGCAGGCACATTGTCACCAATCAGACTACACTCACTCTTGGAGCCCCCCCCCCCCCTTATAAAAGGCAAGGTTCTCCTGTCATTTTACTCACTCGTCTGCCTACAGTAATTAGTTAAAAGGGACAGCTGCTGACAGACTCTGCTAGGGAGAGTTTAGTTAGGCTCTTGTAGGCTTGTTCCTAGCTGATTGTTATTCCTTATATTACCTCCCTCTCTCTCTCTCCCCCTCACTCCCTCACTCCCTTATCCCTCACTCCTCATCTTCCAGGGAATTGAACCCAGGCCTTAGTGTGTGGTAGGTAACTCACTTAACCACTATACCACCAACAACACTACATGCTGAAGCCAGCCTAGCATGTACCATTATGATCAATCCAAGAGAAAAATTAGCTTGCTTAAGGATTTGTAGCATGTCAAAAGCCAACTCACATTGGCTGGGAATAGAACCCAGGCCTACCGCTCTGTAGGCTGCTATCCTAACCATTATACCATCAACACTACATGTAGTGTACATGTACATGTAGTGTACACACTATGTAGTGTTGTTGGTGGTATAGTGGTTAAGTGAGTTACCTACCACACACTGAGACCTGGGTTCAATTCCCAGCCCAGCCTGGGTTCAATTCCCAGCCACGGTATGTAAGCTGGCTTTTGAAATACTACAATTCCCTGGAAGATGAGAGAGAGAGAGGGAGAGAGCGAGAGAGAGAGAGAGAGAGAGGGAGAGGGAGAGAGAGAGAGGGACTCCTGATGTCATCAAGCAGTGTAGGCCTGCAATTGAACATTCAATGAGATTTATGACCTTAAGACATTGCTTTGTATTAAATCCAGATTTTTTTCTGGGACGTTTGATGTGTATTTCACTCAACCATGTCTCCCTCCAGGTATTAGACCCCTTGAAACATATTTTCCATCATTTTTCCAGTCAGCAGAAATTTTTCAAAATATTTAAGTTCGCCTCCCCATTGAAGTCTATTGTGGTTCGCGAAAGTTCGCGCAAACTGAACCTTACGCGAAAGTTCACGAACGGTGTTCGCAAACCGAAAATCGGAGGTTCGCAACAACTCTACCCTTCAGGTGGTAAGATCCAGAGTGAACCCCCCACCTTGTTTAGTCTGACATCTGCACCAGAGAGGGATTGAGATGAAATGAAGCACTAGGCAGAGCAGTAGCTTTGGCTGCTCCTTATGATCCTTTTGACTATCTAAGATGGAGGAAGGATCAGATTAAGTGGCAGTTTGTAAGTAAATACTTTTTGTTAAGTTTAGTCTTAACAAAGAGACAAAACATTGTCTTCCATGGTGCACAGAGTTGCATATATAACATATTGCAAAAACAGAGATATGCAGGAAACATAGTTAACAGTCCTAGTTAAAGGGGCACTATGGCAAAAAGAAGGCTACTGGGATAACCGTGGTAACATGTATCTAATATTAGGAGCATCAGATACTAAGCAGTTTTTTTTTTTAAAATGTCTGCTTGAATGGTTAGAGGGCATATGTAGAAATCCTGCCCATCACCCATCACCCATCAAGCTATGCAACACTTTATACCCCCCTCTGCTGACTCAGGCTGTGCTGTAACTGCCATTTCTCCCCTACCCTCTCCCTGCTAATGCTCAATGGGAGATGCAGGCTGTTCAGCGAATGCTTAGGGAGTGCTGAGGAAGATCATAGCACTGGGAACAGAGAGAGCCGAGCCTTGTTATTTCTTTACTTATGATTTTCCTCAGCACTCACTGAGCACCCTCAGCCTGTATTCCAATGTCCTGTAGAGATTCAGTAGGGAGAGAGGAATGGAGAGCTGTTACAGCACAGCCCGAGTCAGCAGAGGGGGAGGATGGGCAGGATCTATGCCTATGCTACCTAAAACCTTTCAAGCAGACATTTAAAAAAACAAAACAAAACAATAAAAACTGCTTAAAGCAGACCTGAACCTAAACATTTTTTTTTAATTCAAAATATTTAGTTGCATCACTCTGACACATACACAGTTAAATAAACACTCCTTCAAGCCTATGAGCATTCCAGTGCATGCTTTTCACCCTTCTTTTTCCATAACTAGGGTTATACAGGTGGCAGCCATTACTTCTAAGCTTAGTAGGAGGTTTTAGATCATGATTGTGTTTGTCATCAGCTACCCTCCCTCACAGGGGCGTCGTCTATGTGAAATCTCACACAAGCTGAGATCACCTCCCCTGTGACATCATCAGTAGCAGCCTGTGTTTTGTTTTTTATCTCCTCCACCGGTCTGCCGGATTCTGGCCCAGCAATATGAACGGAAGGGAGGGGTTCCTCCAATAAATGTAAAATATTTTATATTTGTCATCATGCAGCTGAAAAAAGGCTGCTATTTATTATTATAATTTAGAAAATAGATTTTATTTCTGAAAGCTTGTATTTTTTATTTGGGTCGACTTTAATATCCAATCCTTCTAATATTAGGCACATGCTACCAGGGTTATCCCAGTAGCCTAATTTTCGCCATAATGCCCCTTTAAACACAACTGTATTGGGTGATGAGAAAGAAGATAACCTCGGGGACCTTTAATAGGTATACCGTGCGATGTACATACTGAAAGAGCGGTATCCTCACACACTTGGGAATAACCCTTCAAGTAGTGAACAAGGGTGGCTTCTTCTATGTTGCTGGATTGCCAGAATGTATATCTCGCAAGTAAAAAGCATTCTACTGTAACAGCAGGTGTGTCTAGTGTAGTGGAACCAAAGGATCACATGCAGTTGAAAGTTGAATACATTTTATTCTAGTAAGAAATCTTAGCAGTGGAAATCACAAACTTATAACTGCAACTCATCAAAAATATGCAAACTGAAAGGAAGCACTATGCAACGGGTTGGGTTATCACAGAACACAGTCCAGTCAGACAACAAGTCCCAGCATGCCTGGCAGAACTAGTAAGCAAGGTAAATGTACATATAACTTCAATAGACAGTTCTCTAAACTGGTGTAACACAACTCAGTGGATTCAGTTTCTGGTACTTGCGCTTTCCAAGATTTCTGCATCAAAGTCCTCCTGAGCAGCTCAGCTTCTGCAGGCTGGTCTCATCACACTCAGCAGACTGCATCAGGCCTCAGAAGTTTCTAGAAGACCAGGCCTCACACCACACCACTGTGTCCACAGTGCTCTGGACTTCTCTCTGGATGGTTTACCTGGTAGAGCAGAGGTCTTACACTCCAATGCTTGCTGTTTCACTCTGAAGCTGCCAGCACGCTTCCAAACTGGGTACTGCTCCAAGATGGGTAGTGAGTAACTTGCCTCTGCTCCTCTCACTCCATCCACCCAAGCTGTACTGAGCCCAGAGTATAGGGCAGAAGAGCCCTTTCTAGATTCCTGGGAGGGGCTTCCTGTGGCTGGGCATGTTAAAGGGCTGATGCTTTTTACTCTTAAAGCAGGATTACACTGACCTGTTTGAGTGGACCCTGGTAGTCTAAATACTCTGGCAGAGTCACCCTGTAACACTTCAAATGTTTGTTTTTATTCAACTTCCTAAAAGGAAAGTTAACGTTAACATCCAAAATATTGGTCTGTTTCACATATGAACTGTTAACGAGCCTATGCAATCTTTTATCATTTCCTAGACTTACAGAGACCTTTCCAGAGACCTTTCCAAAAAGGCCCAGACAGGGTAAGTGAAGCACAGTTTGCGTGTTGTGTTTAGATGTATACTGTATTCAACGAGTATATACTGTATTCAATGTAGTCACAGAAGAATTAGAGACAAGGGTCTATTCATCTGTTTTAAAAACAGCATATTACACCCTTAGGGTTTAAATGAAAATAATAATAATAATTTTAAAGCACAGGTGGACAGGATTAAAAACTAGGGATTTAAATTTACTTGGGGTTTCCTCCAGCCCAGCGTAATCTGCCTGATTTCTCTACGTCCTCTGGGTTCGCTCCTTTTCCCCGCTATTAGCTCTGAAATTCCCACTGTGCTTGTGCAATCCCAAGCATGCGTGCTCCATGATAGCTTTGTTAATGCATGGTTTATTCTTTTGTGAACTGCGCATGCGCAGATGCTTCCAGGAGCACAATTATGCAGCTGCATGGACAGGACCATGCATGGGCAGTTACCGTGGCTGGAACTCTAGTCCCAAAAATGTTGGTGCTGCCACCGGTGCAGCGGAGGGGGCTTAGAGGACGCTGAGGGGCCTGACACACTATGGGGGCTAGAAGAAGCCCAGGCAGTTCCGGATTTACCATAAGGCACTGTAGGCACGTGTCTACAGGTGCCTGATGATGGAAAGGCAGTTAACTCTACTCCCTAAGCTCCTCCCTCTCTTCTTCCCTATGCAGAACCTTGATGAGGATGTACATGAGAGGTTACTCACCCAGCTCTCGGCATTCCACGGCTGAGATCTCCCTTCAGTCAGGGGCACCTCTAGCTACCTAATACTTGGGGACACCTCTAGCTACGAGGGTTCTTCTGGCTACCTAATACTAAGGGGCACCTGTAGCTACCTATGCTGGGCAAGGGAAGTAATTGAGAAATGACAGCTGGGACATTCAAAACACTTGCGATGCAGTTTGTTGGGGGCTTGTAGGTTCATGGATTCTAAAATCTATGGATGTGCCTATAGGCTTCTGTGAGGTAAAGAAAGTAAAAGTCCCTTTTTTCTAGTTTAGGCATGCTCTAGGCCGGTTTTACACCTGGGGTGTATGTTTGCCTCGCTGCATCGCACTGCACTTCCATCACTAAATCACAGCCAGATTCCATCACTAAATTAATGCTAGCAATGCTGATGTAAAAAAAAATAAAAAAATCTCCCCATGCATCAAAACAATCACCACAAGCTTTAGGATGCTGTTTTTAGGCCATTTGTATTGCTTTTGGTGAGCGTTTATTGAGCCACACACTCAATAGTCTATGGTTTAAGTAACTATTATTATTATCAGAACAGTCACCATGAGCATTAGGATACTTTTTTAAGCAATTTCTATTACTTTTGGAGAGTTACGGGTATATTGAGCCACACACATCACTCGTAGCCTATGTTTTGACAAACTAAGGGTTCTTTCATACAGGCAGATAAAGGAGGTGAAATCACCACCTGTCAGCTTCTCTCCTGCACCAGCCAGGTGCTTGTTAGAGCTCGATACCCGCGGTAAACAGGCAGCCCCCCCATGGAGTCACATCTAAGCGCGGACGCTTATACAACATGAGGGACATACGATGCGTAACAATATACAGTATGGTAACTAAATATGTACATCATTTATTTTAAGAAAAACGAACCCCAACAAACTAAGTATAGGTATAAGGGCCTCAGCCCACCAACGCAGTTGTACGCAGTTGCATCTGCTTTTCAGCAACACGTCAATGTTTCAGATGCTGAAAAGCGGACACAACTGCGTACAACTGCGTTAGTGGGCTCAGGCCCTAAACGTATAGTTCATGTATGCAAGAAAAGGAGAAACATGTGCACCTTCCGTCCGTTGCTTGTGCATTGATTAGACAGTGGACAATCTTCATTCCATCCATCAGGAACTTACTTACATCACATTGCCATAGTGTGGTGAATGGCCTGCGAGGCAGCCGTGGTGGTGGAGGTGGGTGGCGGGTAGTAACGGGGGACAAGCGGCGGCCGTTTCGTGTCAAACTGACACTTGGTTACGCTGCGTTCCAAAGTATAGTTCACATTGTTTATTTCCTGTATTTACTTGTGCAGTTGTCGATTCATAAAAAAAACTGTTAAACGGTATATTAGTTTTATTTTATATTAATTCCATCTCTTTTCAGGACTGAAGGTTGTCTCCATTACAGAGGAACTTGAAGATGGAAGAGTTATATCTAAATATGAAAAAGTACATCACCTTCCATATAAACATCAGCCCAAATAACAACACCGAAACTGTACTGTAGATATGTATTTACAAGAAAATGCTCCTTTTATGATGTACAGTACCCCACTTGTGTGACCATTAATAACGTTACTTTATCTATATTTAATAGCACAAGCATATAAACATACACATACCATAAATCAAAACACAGGGGTCACCCCTCCCCTCCCTTGATACTTAAAGGGACACTTAAGTCAAACAAAAAAAATGAGTTTTACTCACCTGGGGCTTCCAATAGCCCCCTGCAGCTGTCCCGTGCCCTCGCTGTCTCCCTCCGATCCTCCTGGCCCCGCCGGCAGCCACTTCCTGTTTCGGTGACAGGAGCTGACGGGCTGGGGACGTGAGTGATTCTTCGCGTTCCTGGCCACAATAGCGCCATCTATGCTGCTATAGCATATATCATATACCATATAGCAGCATAGAGGGTGCTAATGTGTCTGGGAACGCGAAGAATCACTCGCGTCCCCAGCCTGCCAGCTCCTGTCACCGAAACAGGAAATGGCTGCCGGCGGGGCCAGGAGGATCGGAGGGAGACGGCGAGGGTATCGGACAGCTGCAGGGGGCTATTGGAAGCCTTAGGTGAGTAAAACTCATTTTTTTTGTTTGACTTAAGTGTCCCTTTAAGACTAGTGTTGGTGTTCAGATTCAACATAGTGAATTTAGACACCCGAATACTTCTGACTGCCACTGTTCAGCACCTGAATGAGAAGACAAGGTCAGGAGGAGTTCACTGCCTTGCGCTTCACGTTGCAATTCGTTTGAATCTGATACTTCCTCAATCCGGACCGGAAGGAGGAAGTATCAGAGTCACTTCATGTGAAGCATGACACACAAGGCAGTGAACTCCTCCTGACCCTGTCTTCTCATTCAGGTGCTGGACAGTGGCAGTCAGGAGTATTTGGGTGTCCAAACTATGTTCAATTTGAGCACCAACACTACCTAAAACTTATTAGCCCTTATCCAACAGGAAGGCTGGTATGACCAGGAAGTTCTATGAGAGTAGCACCTTCTCCTGAGCAATAATGGTCCACATGGTCAATAACATCGGTAGGTACCAAAAGGGTGGCAAATCCTTCTCCCTTTTGCAGAACACCCTTGTTCTCTTGTTAAGGGCAAGGGGCTACTTTCCACCTCTGATACCCAGGAGGAGGTGGAGCTAAAATTATGGTGATACTTTTGTGGAATCTGTGAGCCTCCAGATTGCTTGTTTTTAATTACTTTAATGAAAAAAAAATGACTTCTGTTCTTCATCTGTACTGATATGAACTCCACTGTATACAATGCCAATGGGTATGGTCAGCTAGAAATTCAAATGAGCCCCACTGAAGCCGATTTGAATTTCCTGCTGAAGGCATGTTTGAATTTCCCACTGTATTTTCCCATTGATCCACATGAATGGACCAATGTGAAGTCTTAGAGGGGAAGTTCAAATACGCTAAAGATTAGGCTCCTGATCACTCTTGCAGCGGAATGTGACTTCGAGTACCGATGGTGGAGTAGCATGCAGATAGGAAGTTGAAAGAAGAAGAAAAGGAGAAGACAGGAAGAACAAGGGGGTGGGCAGAAGACTGAAGGTGGACAAATGAAGAAATATAAAAAATAAAGAAAGAAAAAGACAGAAGAAGATGGAAGTATACGGAAGAATTCAGAAGTATACTGATCAGAAGACAGATGTATATCAATAAATAAAGTAGTATACAGATTAGTACACATGAAGAACAGAGAAAAAATTGGATTTCTTTTTAATTTGTTTTTAATGGAAACCAGAGACAGTGTCATCAAAAAGATTGTATACATACCTGGGGCTTCCTCCAGCCTCCGATCACTCCCACCCTGCCATCCTCCGCTGCCCGCACCTACGAGAACCGGTCGCAGGAGAAGTGCGCCCTCTACGTATCTCTCCAGTGGCTGCTGGAGAGATATTCAAACAGCGCACTTCTCTTACGCTTAGACTGGCTCCGACTGACCGAAGTGCGGGGAACCGGTTCTCGTAACTGCGGGCAGCGGAGGATGATTGGTATGTATGGGGCTGGAGGAAGCCCCAGGTATGTATAAATCTTTTTGATTCTCATCTCTGGTTCACTTTAAGTATTTTGAAAATAGTTTATTAAATTAATAAAAATCTATTTTTTTAGGGTATTGTTGTATTTAGTTTCGGGGTAAACTACCCCATTTAATTATTCCCTTGGGAGGGGACTTTCAGATGTCACATAAGTCTCTACCCCCCCCCCCCCCCCCCCCTCCAATGCTAACAACTGGAGCTGGAAATGAGCCCATTGTCCTTTTATTATTAAAAACAAAACAAAAAAACAGCATATCCAAGTCCTTGTCCTATATCCTTGGAGGGTCCCAAAGCTGAATCCGTGGAGTCAAGGACAAGCTTCTGGACTATCCTGTGCTTCCCTCTACTAAGGAAAGTATCTAACATCTAATGCTTGACCAGCGTCACTTTAAACCTTTACAGAATCACTGTTGCAAAAGTGTTAACATTCTTCTATCCCTATAGTCACTCACGTAGTAACAGTAGAATTACATCCTCAATAAAAATAACCCTCTCTTTTACTTGGTCTCTTCCACCTAACAAGATTTTTAACAGCCATTATTTCTCTGCAGTAACTGAAGTAACTAAAGTCAGTAACCTAAAGAAAACCATGCTTATTTATTAATATAGACAAAGGTCTATGACACTGAGCCTTACACGTAACTTATATAAGCACTTTATGTTTATTTATTTTTCCGCTATTTATCCTGTTACTTCTCTATCAGCTTTCAAAGGAAATTATTTTGTGTATTACTGAACTGATGTGATGTCTTTAATAAAATGCCTTAATAAACCAATCTTGGGCTACTGTTATTTCTATACATCTGTTAAAAGATGTTTATTAGGCTGGCTTCTCTGATTTGTTCAGAGGGGGGTGGTATTATTTGACTACTATATGCTTTGTAATAGTGCGATAATATACAGTATGATAATATAATGTTTATGATGATGGTAGTGCAGGTCAGTGACGTAGCTAAGGAGCTGTTGACCCCTGATGCAAGTTGTACAATGGGGCCCCCCAAGCACTCTATACATAACAATTGATACAGCGCACCAAAACCTGCCAATGGCAACTACAGTGTCAGAGGTGCAAGAAAGGGATGGGAAACAGTTTGTTAATGATTACCACTATTCAAAGTATCTATAGAAGTGATTATTATGAGCACAGGACCAATAGAGAGCTAATACTGCAGTTGAGGGAGGGCCCTTTGGGGCCCCTCTGATCCAAGGGCCCCGATGCGGCCACTACCTCTGCAACCCCTATTGCTACACCCCTGGTGCAGGTGTCCATTACTAGTTACTAGAGATGGGCAAATGTGGCCATTCTCTTTCTGCCATAATTTTCCTGAAATTTTAAAATTCTCCTAGATGAGAATACCGTATTCACGATAATAAATGGACTTAAAAAAGCATTTTTTCACCAAATGCATTGAAGTCAATAGGCATTAAAACACACTCCCGATGAATTCAGTTTTTTTTTGTCAAAATATGTACCTTGCACAAACCCTTTGTATCTTTGCAAAAAAAAAAAAAAATATCCATAAATGTGGTGAAAATTTGAGCTCTTCCCGATAGACAAATAAAAATAACAATACCGGTTGTTGCCCAAAAGTTCTACCCAACGTGCTCTTTATATCTTGGCTCATTTATACAAACACAGCTTGCTTGCAGCTGAACAGAATCTTCACAACTAACTACTGCCCCCTCCATCAATTCCAAATACATCACTCAAATTCTTGTAAATCCTTTGGGCTTGATCCACTAACCGGTGCTAAGTGATAGCGCCGGAGTGAACAGCCACTTAGTGCCTGAAAAGTAGCTTTGCGGGCACTAATAGCCTCGCAAAGCTACATCGCGCACAGCCTAGGGTAGTGCGCGCAGCCGGTAATAGTGCATGGTTTACACTCGAGTGCGACATTTACAGGGCAGCGGGCGCAACGTTATTGTCACACCATGCACAATTACCGGCTGCGCATGCACTACCCTGGGCTGTGCGCGATGTATGGGCACAAACCACTTAACTCCGTATTTTGTGCCCACTATGTCTTTAGGCTCACTAACCAGCTTAGCGCCGGTTATTGAATCAAGCTGTTGGTATCCAAATTGCTTTGGGACCACCTGCTGCTCTTTAGTACCTACTGTGAGACCCCAGCACATGATCAGGTCTCCTCTTCCACTAAGGAGTGGTGCTGTATGCTGATATCATCCTCTGGATCCCGATGATATGACATGTGATTGGGACATGACATGTGGTTTGTACAGTGCTCAGCTCCTAAATTGTTGCAGCCGGGGTCAAGTCCTGTTCCCTACAGGTGTTTACGCACCTTAAAGAATAGAGAGGATTGAGACCCACACACAAACATCACCAGTGTTACTATATACCAAAAGACATTGGGTAGATTTTCCCAATAATGGTCAGCAGTATCCACAGACATGAGATTGTTTCCTGTCAAAAATCGCCACATTGAACAATTGCTGACTGCTGATTTTGTTTCCCAATGACCAAAAAACCTTAGATATACATGGATACCCAAAGCTCAGGAATGCTGATTGTAGCTAGGTAACAGGGCTTTGGCGAATGATGGACAGCTCAGAATATAATATGTAACCTCTATGCTTAAAGAGGAACTCCAGTGAAAATAATGTAATGAAAAAGTGCTTCATTTTTACAATAATTATGTGTAAATTATTTAGTCAGTGTTTGCCCATTGTAAAATCTTTCCTCTCCCTGATTTACATTCTGACATTTACCACATGGGGACATTTTTACTGCTGGCAGGTGTCATCGGAAGGAGATGCTGCTTGCTTTTTTTGGCATTTGAACCCAGCTGTAAACAGCTGTTATTACCCACAATGCAATGAGGTTCACAGACAGGAAACTGTAAGGACCATGGTCCTGACATCACACTGTGGGAGGGGTTTCACCACAATATCAGCCATACAGCGCCCCCTGATGATCCGTTTGTAAAAAGGAATAGATTTCTCATGGAAAAGGGGGTATCGGCTACTGATTGGGATGAAGTTCAATTCTTGGTCGGAGTTTCTCTTTAAGGCTCTCTATAGTGAGATGACCACCACTGATGTAAACAATGGTGGTTTATAATTGCTCCTTATTTGCAACTATGGGCTTGATTCACAAAGCCGTGATAACTCTCATGACGGTCGCGCTAGCGTTATAGCGCGCGTAACTTTGTCGCGTGAAAATGTGAATTTCTGCGCAAAGTCGTTGTCAGTTCTGCATGAAAACGCCCACGATTTTGCCTGCAAATTCAGGTTTGTGCGCAAAAAACATTACATGCATTAAAGTGTGCGCAAAATGCTAGCGTGACCACGTCACGGCTTTGTAAATCAAGCCCTATGTATTCCAATCCCTCTTCCATCCCCAGCATCCCCTTGGCCTTCCGTTGCCCAAGGCTTGGGCCCTTGTTGCCTTTCCAGAAATCCAGCCCTGGGGCTGTGCTAATGTCTCTACCACTTCTGAAAGCAGTGTATTGCACCATGCCAAATCCCTTAGCCTCCTGTGGGACTGGGCATGCATGGCTTGTACTGCCATTCACCCTCCTTCAAAGCCCCGTTGGAAAGGGTGTGGTCAGGAAAATGTCAGCCACGATCACATGTGTGGGTATTTAAACAGAGGTGCCAAAATAAGGTAAACACATCTAAACACATCTAAACACATCTAAACACATCTAAAAACCGTTTACAGTGGGATCCAAAAGTTTAGGAAACCTTATTAATCGTGATGATTTTCCTGGATAAATCGTTGGTTGTTACGATAAAAAATGTCAGTTACATACATCATATAGGAGACACACGTGAGTTAAAGAGAGCTGTCCATGCGTGAAAGCCATCAAACCTGGTTGAACTAGAGATGTTTTGTAAAGAGGAATGGTCCAAAATACCTTCAACTAGAATCCAAACTCTCATTGGAACCTACAGGAAGTGTTTAGTGGTTGTAATTTCTGCAAATGGAGGATCTACTAAATTATTTAATGTCTTTTTTTGTGGTGCCCAAATTTATGCCCCTGCCAAATTTTGTTTAAACAATTATTACGCACTTTCTGTAAATCAC
This sequence comes from Hyperolius riggenbachi, assembly GCF_040937935.1. Taxonomy (NCBI): domain Eukaryota; kingdom Metazoa; phylum Chordata; class Amphibia; order Anura; family Hyperoliidae; genus Hyperolius; species Hyperolius riggenbachi. The sequence goes on along the minus strand of NC_090657.1, from coordinate 34,623,427 downwards.
AAATATCACTGTGTGTGTCTCCTATATGATATATTTAACTGACATTTTTTATCGTAACAACCAACGATTTATACAGGAAAATCATGACGATTAACAAGGTTGCCCAAACTTTCGCATCTCACTGGAAAAGGGTGAAGTTATGGTGGACTTACCTTCCTCCTTATTTTTGTGTAAAAAAAGAAAAACATTTATTAGAAACTCAACTTTGCAACGCGTTTTGCGGGTACAGTCCCGCTTCATCAGGCAAATAATAGGAGAAACAAATGCAGGTCTGGATCGCAGCCAAGCACCGCTGTGATCAAAATGATCACATGTTCAACAAACTAATATAAATAGAATTTTTTAAAATCTATTTTTAACAATATCTCAAAAAGCAGATTATAAAATAAAATATATTCTAAATCCCGTTGCAATGACTGGTATAACTAGAGAGTTGTGGTTATTTCTGGAGCTCTCCTTTAACTTTCTGTTTGCAGTCATGTTACTGGCAATGGACTGAAAACAATTATATCACGTATTCTTTGCACAGATGGATCATCGCACCATGTGCTGATGTGTCATCCATTCTCTCAGAAGACTTGTCCTATTATACATCAAAGCAAACTTAATGAAGGTTACATTTGCTTTAACACACAGTCTTAAACATTAACCACATTCAAGCCTAACTGTGATTTATAGCTTTGTATTGTTGCAGAGGCTCTAATTTGTTTTAGTGTATATTTATAGTACAGACCCAACCCAGTTTACCATATTTTATGACTGCTGTTGGCTTAGAAATAGTAGAGTTTGCCTGAGAGGTCACATGACACAGGTGTGTTAGAACAGTCAGTGCTGCGCTGATTCAGAAATCTCAAAACCGCATAACATACTTTTTACCATAGCACTATAACGAAAGCATTACAAAAAACAAAAACACCTACTGGGGCAGGGATGAGCAGAAACTACGCCAGTGCGAATTTACGCATCGTAGTTCGCAGCTACGCATCGTAGTTTGTAGGTGAAGTTTCAAAACTACGCTTACGAATTTACGCGTAGCAAAGTACCGCTATGAGTAGCTTATGCCCACTATGCGTAGTTAACATGTGTATTGCGTAGTGAACTACGAATGCCTTACTCACATCTAATTTTCCGCGTGCGATTGTATGCTTACAAATTTACGCATTGGAAAGGGGAATGTATGCATAGAAGAGTTCCCGGTATAATCATTTAAAAAAAGGAATTAATGATTCAAATTTTCTGCATACGGGCATAAGCATCCGCATACACTTCACTTCGCACTACGCGCAATTGCGTATTTTAACACGTATTCTACGAAATGCATACGAAGCGAATATTTGATTTTGAAGCCGTACTTTGGCAAAGCGCAATTGCGTAAAACTATGTGTACTTCCAGTGTAGCAAAGTTGGCTGACTACGACCATCCCTGTACTGGGGCTGTGTATACAAAGCATAGCACTCAATTACCTCAAAATAAACCTAATTTCTGCATTCTACAGTACAGGTATTCCCCAGTTAATGAAAGAGATAGGCACTGTAGGAAACCTGTAATGTCCCATCAAAAAAAGAGTTTCACTTATCCTGGGACTTCTGCCAGCTCCCTGCAACCTACCTGTGCCCGCGCCATCTCTGAACGATCCTCCGATCCCCCGCCATGGCTCCGTTTCGTTACCACCAACTTGCAAGTTGACGGCCACTGGCCGCGCACGTCCTCGGTCGTGTTCCTCTCCCCGGGAGCATCCTCTGCAGGTGCAGTACGAGGTTTTCCCATAGTCTGCGCCTGTGCAGGACGCTGGGATCACGAATGAATATGCGCGCAACCACAACCGCGCAGGCACAGCGGCCGTCAACTTGCAGGTTGACAGTAATGAAACTGAACCCCGACTGAGGACCGGAGTATTGTTTGGTAATGTCACGGGCAAAGGGAGCTTGCAGGGGGTTGGCAGAAGCCCCAGGTAAGTGAAACAGGTTTTTTTAGGGGGGGGGGGAGGGGCATTACAAGTTTCCTTCAACCTGAATCTGTCCACAGTTCGAAATACTGCACCATGTATATGGTATATTCCCCCTTTAACTCCTCTGTGCCGCCCTGTGCCTCCCAAATGTCCCCATCTCTCTGTTCCCGTGCCTCCCAAATGTCCCCATCTCTCTGTTCTCGTGCCTCCAGTGTCCCCCACCTGTCATTTTACCAGTTTAAAAAAATATATTTCTTTTTCTCAGATTGTTTTTAAAAAGGATTTTCTCAAAAAGCTACAAGGTCTTTAAAACTAAATTTACAATCAAATTTCACATTTGAAATTTCAAATTTCACCACAATTTCACCACAATTTATATTGGTGGGTCGTTCATAAGTCAGGTGTTCTTAGTCGGGGACTATCTGTATATACAGCAAGCACATTAAGAAAATTCAGTGATTACTGTAGTGATCTTTGAATTTTGTATTTATTTTACTAAATAAAGCTGGAAATACACTATACCATATTTAGCCAAATTCTACATTCGAACAGCAAATTGGGCAAAAATGTATGTTTACCCCAGAGCACATCAACACCACAAAGAGCTCCACGATCAACTTGCAGGCGACAGTTAATGATCCAGGATGTTGCTACTTTGCCCAACATGGGAAAACTGTCATAATGTCAATCACAGAAGAATCGCAGTGCCTGTTGCCGGGCACTTTCTGCGCATGTGCGTGATGTCATGAGTGACGTCATGCACATGCGCAGAGAGTGCCCGGCAATAGGCGCGCGATCATAGACTGCGCGCGCTGGACCAGGGCAGTCGTACTACTCCGGGTCATAGCGACCCTGAAGTAGTAGCGGCCCATAGAGGTTTGCTGGCGAATGGTTTGCCAACATCTCTACTGGCAGCTAGTACCTGTTAGTAACAACCATTAACAGAGCAGGATCATCCACCAGGCAACCTAGGCAGGTGCCTGGGGCCCAGTGGGTGTCCAAGGGCCCATCCGCAACCTTCTCTGCCCTCTCTCTACTTCAGCTTACCAAATAGATAACAAGGGGGCACTAAATATTTTGCCTTGCCTAGTGCTCTATTACATCTTAATCCATCTCTGACCTTGAATGGACGTACTTCACCTGCACACAAAACAAATAAAGCTGGATATGAACCTTAGCAACATGCAGCATATAGATGATTCCAGGGGATTCAACAAAAATCAACACAATTCCAATTTCCAGTTAAACTTTTTTTTACATTTTTGACCAGAGCTGCCAACCGTCAGTAAATTTACTGACAGTCAGTAAAAAAGTCAACAAATCTGGGCTGTCAGTAAAGTCCATGAAAAAATTTGTGGTGTCAGTGTGAGGAAACGCGGAAAAGCCGCCGTCTCTCGAGGTGAGGCGGCTGTTTCCGCGTCCAGCATGGCGTCACAACGCGGAAAAAACGCTGCATGCCGCATGGGCAGTGCGGCGGAATCCGCATTGGTAACGGCGGAATCCGCATCAGAGGCGGCCCCCGCACTAGATACATTGCATGACAGTACTGGTGTGGCTGGGACTGATAGTCCACCAGGATTCAGACTTACACGCGCGCGAGCACAGAGGCAGAGTTTAAATAGCAGTTAGAAGGGTGTCGGCTGACCAGCTGGGTCAGCTGACAAATTCCACTGCTCTCATTGGACCAGCAATTAGGGAGGTCCTGGAAAGGTCCTAGAGTATATATACTGCTGGTTGTTCACTTGCTCTTTGTCTGGCGTGCGATCACATATGTGGGAGCACTCAGACCTGTAGTCAGATCCTTAAGTGTGCCGGGACCAGCTGGAGCTGTAATCCTACCCTTAGCTAGATTCTGTTGATAGCTAAAGTACTAGTTTGATTGTGATTATATGTTATGACTTTTGCCTGCTTTGACTATCCTCCTGAACTCTGATCTTGTACCTCGATATTTCTGATACTCTGTTGCCGAACCCCGGCTCGTTCCTTGACTCTGTTTCTGCCTCCTGATTTTGTACCCCGATATATCTGATACCTCGTTGCTGAACCCTGCCTGTACTTTGACTCCGCCTTTGCCTCCTGATCTTGTACTTTATCTGTCCGTGTGTGTACGACCTGGCTTGTCCGACCTCGAGAACCGACCTTACCGTTAGAGGCGGTTCCTCGCTCTGTTAGCGATCCTTCCTCCTGAGGGTCACTTTCAGATATACCTTCCTACTGTCAGTCTGACTCCTCCCGTCTTGGAGAGCTCAGGTCTGCGGAAGGAATCTGTGCAGTACTCCTTGCTGCATTGAGGCCTTGTCCTCTAAGTGTTACTGTTACACCAAACACTACACTCTACTCAGGTGAACAGAGGTTAGTTTGTATATCGGATTATCGGTGAGACTGCAGATCACTTATAATCTGGTATATATCTGTATTTCCGGTGATACTGCAGATCACCGGTAATCAGATACTCTCTGCGCCCACCGATCGTTACAGAACGCCAGACCAAAATACAAAATGGACGCAAACACTGATTGTCTGGGTGTACTTGCCGCTTCGGTGGACAACATCAATCAAGTACTGGGCACTCACATAACTCTTATTGATGCCCTATCAGGGTCTGTACAAACCCTCCAGACATCAGTGGATCATGTGCGATCCTCTCCTAGCTCTGACATACGTATGCCTGTACCTGAAAGCTTTTCCGGCCACAGATCTGACTTCCGGAATTTTAGGAGTAGGGTGTTGTCCTATTTTGAGTTGAGACCCCAATCTTCGGGTACTGAGACCCAGAGGGTCACGTTTATTAAAACTTTGTTGTCCGGCGACTCTCAGTCTTGGGCGTATAGCCTGCCCGCCGGAGACAAAGCTCTTACCTCTGTAGAGGAATTTTTTAAAGCTATGGCGGTAATTTACGACGATCCGGACCTTGCCTCGACTTCTGAGCGGAAGCTCAAGCTTTTGCGTCAAGGCGAAGGTCCGGTCGAAGATTACGCGGCCGAGTTTAGGAGGTGGTCAGTTACGGCCAGGTGGGACACCTATGCCCTATTAGATCATTTCTTGTCAGGGCTGTCCGATGAGGTCTCTGATTTGATGTTAAGCCAGCCCGAGCCCAGAACAGTCGATGAGGCCATCTCAGCGGCCATCCGAATCGACCGCAGGCTGCGCTACCAAAAACAGACCAGGGGTAGTTCCCGTCTCAGAGGGGTATCTTACACCACGGTCCCAGTGACTCCACCTACTACTATTTCACCTTCTCCTGTCGTGCCTCCTTCCGAGCCGATGCAGATTGCTCGGTCAAAATTAACCCAGGTAGAGCGAAGACGGAGAATGACCGAACAGCTGTGTTTGTACTGCGGTGAAGGGGGGCATATAGTACAGAACTGCCCCAATAAGCCGGGAAAACGCTGCCGCTTAGAAGTGGTGGGGGGTAACACCCTGGGCGTCTGACTTTTACCCCTAGAAGAAAAACGATTGCTTCTTCCCTGTACCGTTACATGGGAAGATAAGACTGAGGTCACGGAAGCCTTTATCGATTCAGGCTCCGCGGCAAATTTTATGGATTCGGAGTTTGCTAAGAGATTGTGTATTCCGCTCACACCAGTACAGCCACCCATCCAGGTTACGGCAGTGGATGACTCTCCTCTGCAAGGGAATCACCCACTGTCTCAGACACCAGAGGTGGGGGTCACCATAGGGGTACTGCACTGGGAAAAGTTACAGTTCTTTGTGTTGCATATGACAACCTCCACCATTATACTCGGCATGCCATGGTTGCACCTTCATTCTCCACACATTGATTGGGCCACCGGCCAACTAATTTCTTGGTCAGCACACTGCTTTCAGCGATGTTTAGGGAAGGTGACATTGGGCCAAACCAGGGTTCATGTTCAGGGGGTACCTGAGCAATATGTGGAATATTCTGATGTATTCTGTCCCAAGGCTGCAGACAAGTTACCCCCACATCGCTCTTTCGATTGCCCCATTGATATACGTTCAGGTTGTATGCCCCCTCGGGGTCATTTGTACAATTTATCTGGGCCAGAGAAATTGGCTATGAAGGAATATATCCGTGACAATTTAGCCAAAGGCTTCATCCGGCCGTCCCGATCGCCTGCTGGAGCAGGTTTCTTTTTCGTTAAAAAGAAAGACGGGGGCCTGCGGCCCTGTATTGATTACCGGGGACTAAATAAGATCACGGTAAAGAATCGCTATCCGTTACCCCTGATAGACGATTTATTTACGCAGGTCACCGATGCTAAGATCTTCTCAAAGCTGGATTTACGGGGCGCGTACAACCTGGTGCGCATTAGAAAGGGCGATGAGTGGAAAACAGCCTTTAACACGCCAGACGGGCATTACGAGTATCTGGTGATGCCCTTTGGGTTATGTAATGCCCCGGCCGTTTTCCAGGAACTCATCAACGAGGTCTTCAGAGAGGTGTTGGGGAGATTTGTGCTGGTCTATCTAGACGATATACTTGTTTTCTCCAACAACCTCTCTGAGCACAGAATACATGTGAAATTTGTACTCAACAAATTAAGACAAAACTCACTTTATGCTAAGATTGAGAAGTGTATTTTTGAAGTCACATCTGTCGCCTTTCTGGGGTACATAATTTCCACCACGGGCCTGCCAGCCAAAGTCTCCGCTGTTTTGGAATGGCCTCAGCCGGTTGGGTTGAAGTCTTTACAGCGGTTTTTAGGCTTTGCGAATTATTATAGAAGGTTCATAAAGGGGTATTCCACGGTTATCGCACCCCTCACCTGTCTTACGAAAAAAGGGGCAGATACCACCCACTGGTCTCCTGATGCATTAAGTGCTTTCTCCACTTTAAAAGATTTGTTTTGTTCCGCACCCATCCTGAGACATGTAGACACCTCTTATCCTTTTATTGTTGAGGTAGACGCCTCGGAGGTTGGGGTAGGGGCTGTGCTGTCTCAGCGGTCAGGCTTGCAGGGAAGGCTACACCCTTGTGCGTATTTCTCTCGTAGGTTCTCTCCGGCAGAGAGAAACTATGATATAGGCAACAGAGAGCTCTTAGCCATTAAACTTGCCTTTGAGGAGTGGCGTCACTGGCTGGAAGGAGCAGAACATACAATTACTGTATACACGGATCACAAGAATCTAGAATACATCGAGGGGGCTAAGAGATTAAGTCCCCGTCAGGCTCGATGGTCTTTGTTTTTTTCGAGGTTCAGGTTCATAATTACGTATACCCCGGGTAGCAAGAACATTAAGGCAGATGCCCTGTCCAGATGCTTTGAGTTGGAGACAGCACAGCCTTCTGCCCCAGAGACCATTGTCCCACAAAATTTGGTGCTGGCCGTAACAGAGACTTGGGAAGACTGGACAGAGACCTTGAGTCCTTTTCAGCAGGATGTCCCTGAGGGGAAGCCTGAGGGGGTTTTATTTGTGCCTCTGCCATTCCGTCTCCGGGTGCTACAGATATTCCATTCACACAAGAATGCGGGACATCCTGGGGCATCTAGAACGCAGGATCTTGTGGCCAGGTGCGCTTGGTGGCCGTCTCTGGCAGCCGACTGCAAAGAATTTGTTAAGGATTGTGCGGTATGTGCTAAAAGCAAACCCTCCCGGCTGGCACCTGTAGGGAGGTTGCAGCCTTTACCCACCCCGAATGAACCATGGACCCACTTGTCCATGGATTTTGTGGGTGAGCTTCCCAGATCAGAGGGCATGTCGGTCATTTGGGTGGTAGTCGACCGCTTCAGCAAGATGGCCCATTTTGTGCCCTTGAAAGGACTCCCCTCGGCCCAGGAATTGGCCGACTTGTTTATCAAACACGTGTTCCGGTTACAATGCATTCCGGAAAACATAGTGTCCGATCGGGGAGTCCAATTCGTATCTAAATTCTGGAGGGCATTCTGTCATCAAATGGGCATGAAGCTGTCGTTTTCATCGGGCTACCACCCACAGACCAACGGTCAGACGGAGAGGGTCAACCAGTCGTTAGAGCAGTTTTTGAGATGCTACGTTGCAGAGGCGCAGAATGACTGGGTCAAATTTATGCCCTTTGCAGAATTTGCACAAAACAATTTGAAAAGTTCTTCCACTGGATTTTCTCCGTTCCAGGTTGTGTCTGGAAGATTGCCCAAATTTTCACCGTTACCAGTGGCCTCCACTCCGTTTCCAGCTCTGGAGGCTTGGCAAAGGTCTTTTAAAGACATTTGGCGGACGGTGAGAGACAGTTTGGAAAAGGCGTTTCTGAGTCAGAAGAGTCAAGCTGACAAGAAACGGTCTTTGGAGTGGAGATTCCAACCAGGAGACTTGGTTTGGGTATCCACACGTCACTTGGCCCTGAAACAGCCCTCAGACAAGTTGGGTCCCAGGTTTGTCGGGCCTTTCCCGATAGCCAGAAGGATCAACAACGTCACTTACGCTGTTGATCTTCCCGCTAGCATGCGTGGGGTAAGGTCCTTCCACGTATCCCTGCTTAAGCCAGCAGTCCATGTGGGTCCCACTCCTCCTCCTCCTGTGTTGGTGGATGACCAACCTGAGTACGAGGTAGAAAAGATTTTAGATTCACGCGTTGTACAAAACTCGGTACAATATCTCGTACATTGGAAAGGGTACGACATTGAGGAGAGACAATGGGTACCGGGGAGTCGCATGCATGCGGACGAATTAAGGAGGGAATTTCACGCCTTACATCCCGAGAAACCTGGTAGTTGTCCGGAGTCCACTCCTCGGGAGGGGGGTACTGTGAGGAAACGCGGAAAAGCCGCCGTCTCTCGAGGTGAGGCGGCTGTTTCCGCGTCCAGCATGGCGTCACAACGCGGAAAAAACGCCGCATGCCGCATGGGCAGTGCGGCGGAATCCGCATTGGTAGCGGCGGAATCCGCATCAGAGGCGGCCCCCGCACTAGATACATTGCATGACAGTACTGGTGTGGCTGGGACTGATAGTCCACCAGGATTCAGACTTACACGCGCGCGAGCACAGAGGCAGAGTTTAAATAGCAGTTAGAAGGGTGTCGGCTGACCAGCTGGGTCAGCTGACAAATTCCACTGCTCTCATTGGACCAGCAATTAGGGAGGTCCTGGAAAGGTCCTAGAGTATATATACTGCTGGTTGTTCACTTGCTCTTTGTCTGGCGTGCGATCACATATGTGGGAGCACTCAGACCTGTAGTCAGATCCTTAAGTGTGCCGGGACCAGCTGGAGCTGTAATCCTACCCTTAGCTAGATTCTGTTGATAGCTAAAGTACTAGTTTGATTGTGATTATATGTTATGACTTTTGCCTGCTTTGACTATCCTCCTGAACTCTGATCTTGTACCTCGATATTTCTGATACTCTGTTGCCGAACCCCGGCTCGTTCCTTGACTCTGTTTCTGCCTCCTGATTTTGTACCCCGATATATCTGATACCTCGTTGCTGAACCCTGCCTGTACTTTGACTCCGCCTTTGCCTCCTGATCTTGTACTTTATCTGTCCGTGTGTGTACGACCTGGCTTGTCCGACCTCGAGAACCGACCTTACCGTTAGAGGCGGTTCCTCGCTCTGTTAGCGATCCTTCCTCCTGAGGGTCACTTTCAGATATACCTTCCTACTGTCAGTCTGACTCCTCCCGTCTTGGAGAGCTCAGGTCTGCGGAAGGAATCTGTGCAGTACTCCTTGCTGCATTGAGGCCTTGTCCTCTAAGTGTTACTGTTACACCAAACACTACACTCTACTCAGGTGAACAGAGGTTAGTTTGTATATCGGATTATCGGTGAGACTGCAGATCACTTATAATCTGGTATATATCTGTATTTCCGGTGATACTGCAGATCACCGGTAATCAGATACTCTCTGCGCCCACCGATCGTTACAGTCAGTAAAAAAAAACCCCTCTCTCTTTCCCAGAAGATCACAGCGCTTACTGCTTATCAGTTCACGTATCACTGTGGAATGTACACTGCTCTAGCTAAGGGTGGCCATACATCTGTAGACTTGGTAGCCGATCAACCATCAGATAAGACAATTATTATTGATATTATAAAAATCTGTGCCACCATGAGCATGCCTGGTTGACAATCAAACCAATTTCGGGCTGATATTGGTTGCATGCATCGATAGCATGTACCAATCGGACATGCTGAAAAATCTCAGGTTGCAATGCTCAATCAGGTGTGCAGGGGTAAGGGCTGCGATAATCGAGAAAAAATGTGATGGAAACCCCCGGCCGAATCCCTCAAATGTAAATGTATCAAAGGCCCCCTGCTCCCCCTCTCCCTCCCCCCCCCTTCCGATGCCGTGCATTAATACTTCACCTGTCAGGTGTCCGCCACTGCACTTTTCTTCCTCATTCGCGCTCCACGTGGTTGCCGGTGTATTGCACGTAGGGCGCATGTGTGATCTCTTTCATTTAATTTCAATAACAGTAGATGCCATTAAAAAAGGTGTTCTGTTAGTAAATTGTGTGTGCTTTGTCAGTAAAAATGTATTTCCGAGGTTGGCAACACTGTCATTGACTGAAGTCAGTTTGGCTGTAGCAAGCTTAAAGAGGAACTCCAGTGAAAATAACATAATGAACAAATGTGCTTAATTTTTAAAATAATTATGTATAAACGATTTAGTCAGTGGATGCCCATTGTAAAATCTTTCCTCTCCCTGATTTACATTCTGACATTTATCACATGGTGACATTTTTACTGCTGGAAGGTGATGTCAGTGGAAGGAGATGGTGCTTGCTTTTTTGGCAGTTTGGCCCAGCTGTAAACGGCTGTTATTTCCCACAATGCAATGAGGTTCACAGACAGGAAACTGTCACGGCCCTGGTCCTGACATCACACTGTGGGAGGGGTTTCACCACGATATTAGCCATGCTGATGATCCGTTTGTGAAATGGAATAGATTTCTCATGGGAAAGGGGGTATCAGCTACTGATTGGGATGAAGTTCAATTCTTGGTTACGGTTTCTCTTTAATTCTGACTGTATGTTATAAAGGAAATATATAATAAACATTAAGGGATGGGCCTCACACTCAGTCTGTTGCAAACTGGTTTACTCAGCTCTGAAAAGTAAATTCATGCATTGCGTTAGCTATAACAACACATATTAAGCCAAAACAAACACAGAATAATACATTTAATAAAATCAGTCATAGCTGACATAAAGATTTCCGTAGTAAACTCTGAAACAATGCGTAAACATTCTATGCTGTCAGAGCTTTACTAAAGTTTTTATAGAGTAATGTAAGCAGTGGCTGGCAACTAATAGTTTTCTGGTGTGTGGAATTCTTGTAGTCAAGCAAGCAGTTAGTGCTCAGACACACCAGAAAAGCTCCCCAAACGCTAGAGGTTTCAAAAGCTCTTCCCAATGTAATGCTATGGGTTTTTTTTTACAAAACCTCATTGCTCCAGTGTGCACAGACACATAGGATAACATTAGCAGGAGGTTTCAAAAGCTCAAAACGCTTAGAAAAACTCATCTGGTGTGCACCAGTCCTTAAAGAGAACCCGAGGTGGGTTTTAAAAATCCTATTAGCACTCTGTTACCATACTGTCCCCGCCCCCGCCACCCCCTGCACTCTGCTGTCCCCCACTATTATTATTGATTTATAAAGCGCCAACATATTCCGTGGCGCTGTACAATGTAAGAAACAAACATGGGGTACATAATACAGACAATGGTGTACACTAATATACAAGATACATAATTAGTGACAAAATACAAAAAAATGATACAGCATACAGAATACAAAATACAGAAGTGGTAATAACAGTGATAAAAGTAACATGATGGATAAAATGTATAATGATTTCCAAGACACAAAAGGGGGAGAGAGCCCTGCCCTTGCGAGCTTACAATCTAAAGGGAATGGGGGGAAACAAGAGGAGGGGTAGTATACAACAAATATATAGAGGCAGTGTGTTTTAGGATACCTAGTAGGAGTGCAATTTGGTCTTACGACAAGTAGGGAAGTGGCCTAAGGTAGCGCATATGCTTGTCGGAACAAATGAGTTTTTAGAGAGCGTTTAAAAGTAACAAAGGTTGGCGAGTGATGGATGTGTTGTGGGAGGGGATTCCAGAGAAGGGGTGAAGCGTGTGCAAAATCTTGTAAGCGGGAATGTGAGGAGGTGATTCTAGAGGAGGATAACAGAAGATCATGTGCCGATCTGAGATTGCGATTGGGTTTGTATCTGGAGATTAGTGAGGATATGTACCGGGGAGAGAGATTGTGGAGAGCTTTGTAGGTTAGGGTTAGGAGTTTGAACTGAATCCTCTGGTTAATTGGCAGCCAGTGAAGAGCTTGACAGAGAGGGTCAGCAGAGGAAGATCGAGAAGAAAGATGAATGAGACGAACAGCTGAGTTCAGTACCGACTGAAGCGGAGCCAGTTTGTTAGAAGGTAGTCCACAAAGTAGTACGTTGCAGTAGTCCAGACGAGAAATTATAAGAGCATGTATTAACATTTTAGTTGTGTCTTGAGTGAGAAAGGGACGGATGCGAGATATATTTTTGAGTTGGAGATGGCAGGAGCTGGTTATGGAGTTAAGATGAGGAATAAAAGAGAGAGAAGAGTCAAATATTACCCCCAAGCAACGAGCTTTGGGAACTGAAGTTATGGGAGTGTTATTAACATTTATAGTTACTTCAGGCAGAGAGGTGGCCAGAGACGGTTGAAAAATTATTAGTTCCGTTTTACTCATATTAAGTTTTAGGAAGCGAGAGGACATGAAGGAGGATACAGCAGACAAGCAGTCAGGAACAGGGAGTTAAGGTCTGGGTCCGAGAGGTACAGTTGCGTAATCAAAAAATCATAAATCAAACCACCGTGCTAGCGACACAGAGCAGTCGATAGCAGGCTTTTTACATGTACAGTGGTTTGCAAAAGTATTTGGCCCCCTTGAAGTTTTCCACATTTTGTCATATTACTGCCACAAACATGAATCAATTTTATGGGAATTCCATGTGAAAGACCAATACAAAGTGGTGTACATGTGAGAAGTGGAACTAAAATCATACAGGATTCCAAACATTTTTTACAAATCAAAAACTACAAAGTGGGGTGTGCATAATTATTCAGCCCCGAGTCTGTACTTTGTAGAACCACCTTTTGCTGCAATTACAGCTGCCAGTCTTTTAGGGTATGTCTCTACCAGCTTTGCACGCGTACGTTAAAAAAGGGCGTCGGGAAAAAAGGGCGCAGGGTTTTAAACAATAAACATGAATAGCGTTTAAAAAAAATTGTGCTATATTTCGTTTAAAAATAATGTTTTATAAAGTGATAAATCATTAAATAATGTGTATGAAATCGGCAATTGTAAAAACGTTAATCTTCCCTGTTTAAAAAGTGAAATGTATAATAACGTTTTATAAAAGATTAATAATAATTTTACTAAAGCTATACCTAACCCTACTCTCATACAGAACTCTCCCTGTACCTACCCCTAACCCCTAGACCCCCCTGGTGGTGCCTAACCCTAAGACCCCCTGGTGGTGCCTAAACCTAAGACCCCCTGGTGGTGCCTAAACCTAAGACCCCCTGGTGGTGCCTAAACCTAAGACCCCCCAGGTGGTGCCTAACCCTAAGACCCCCCTGGTGGTGCCTAACCCTAAGACCCCCCTGGTGGTGCCTAACCCTAAGACCCCCCCTGGTGGTGCCTAAACCTAAGACCCCCCTGTGATAAGCATTAATAACGTTTGAAAAAAAATATTGTGCTGTTTTTCGTTTAAAAATAATGTTTTAAAAAAGATTGTATTGTTTTTCGTTTAAAAATAACGTTTAAAAAATTATAAATCATTAAATAATATGTAATCATGAGAAGCAGTTATAAAACAGTAAAAGTCTCCGGGCGCAGCTTGTAAAACGTTATTTTTCTCCGGCGCCCTTTTTTCCTGTCGGGCGCCCATTAAACGATATTTATTATGGGAGTGAATGGCGGCGCCCTTTTTGTCCACTTGCCTCAGGCGCCCGAATTTACTGTTTCCGCTTGGCACATCTAGAGCCTGAAATCCTTGCCCATTCTTCTTTGCAAAACACCTCCAACTCAGTCAGATTAGATGGACAACGTTTTTAAACAGCAGTTTTCAGATCTTGCCACAGATTCTCGATTGGATTTAGATCTGGACTTTGACTGGGCCATTCTAACACATGGATATGTTTTGTTTTAAACCATTCCATTGTTGCCCTGGCTTTATGCTTAGGGTCGTTGTCCTGCTGGAAGGTGAACCTCCGCCCCAGTCTCAAGTCTTTTGCAGACTCCAAGAGGTTTTCTTCCAAGATTGCCCTGTATTTGGCTCCATCCATCTTCCCATAAACTCTGACCAGCTACCCTGTCCCTGCTGAAGAGAAGCACCCCCAGAGCATGATGCTGCCACCACCATATTTGACAGTGGGGATGGTGTGTTCTGAGTGATGTGCGGTGTTAGTTTTCCGCCACACATAGCGCTTTGCATTTTGGCCAAAAAGTTCCATTTTGGTCTCATCTGACCAGAGCACCTTCTTCCCCATGTTTGCTGTGTCCCCCATATGGCTCGTGGCAAACTGCAAATGGGACTTCTTATGCTTTCTGTTAACAATGGCTTTCTTCTTGCCACTCTTCCATAAAGGCCAACTTTGTGCAGTGCACGACTAATAGTTGTCCTATGGACAGATTCCCCCACCTGAGCTGTAGATCTCTGCAGCTCGTCCAGAGTCACCATGGGCCTTTTGACTGCATTTCTGCACTCTCCTTGTTCGGCCTGTGAGTTTAGGTGGACGGCCTTGACTTGGTAGGTTTACAGTTGTGCCATACTCCTTCCATTTCTGAATGATCGCTTGAACAGTGCTCTGTGGTATGTTCAAGGCTTTGGAAATCTTTTTGTAGCCTAAACCTGCTTTACATTTATTAATAACTTTATCCCTGACCTGTCTGGTGTATTCTTTGGACTTCGTGGTGTTGTTGCTCCCGACCTCTGAGGCCGTCACAGAGCAGCTGTATTTGTACTGACATTAGATTACACTCAGGTGCACTCTATTTAGTCATTAGCACTCATCAGGCAATGTCTATGGGCAACTGACTGCACTCAGACCAAAGGGGGCTGAATAATTACGCACACCCCACTTTTCAGTTATTGATTTGTAAAAAATGTTTGGAATCATGTATGATTTTCGTTCCACTTCTCACGTGTACATCACTTTGTATTGGTCTTTCACGTGGAATTCCTATACAATTGATTCATTTTTGTGGCAGAAATGTGACAAAATGTGGAATACTTCAAGGGGGCCGAATACTTTTGCAAACCACTGTAGACTGTCACTCTCAGACGCTCCCCGCATTCTCTTTGGCGCCGCTCCCCGCCTGCGTCTCTTCCCTCCCCGCCTCTGTAAGCTGATTGGAGGGAAGGGACACAGGTGGGGAGTGGCGATATAGTGAAGGCGGGGAGCAGGGGAGAGTGACAGAGCGATGCCCTTAACTAGTATGCTATAGCTGACACACAATCAGGATGTTTTGCTGGTCAGTACTGGTTAGTCAGCTGACATGTATGCCTGTGTCGGCTGATCTCTCTGTCAGCTGACATTTAAACAGGATTGATGCCTATTTGTGATTGGCTGTTGTGTGCATGTGGCCGGCCACTGATTGGATGCTGTCAGTATTTAAACCTCGCTTTGACAGTTGCATGTTGCCCGTGATAGCTCCAGCTTGCTGGTTGCTGGGTGCTCTGTATACCTGCTCTTGTTATATTGGATTATCTGAATTTCGAACTCTGCTTGTTTATTGGACCTCCCCTGTATGCTGCCTGAACCAACCTATTTCCTGTATAATCGTTACGACTGTTTGCTGCCTGGTTTGACCTCGGATACATTCTTTGACCTCTCTTCTGCCTAGCCCTCCTGTACTGCGATATCTCAGTTTACCCGTGTATGACATTTAAAATCACACACATTGGTTCGCACAACAGCTGGGGGTCCCAGTCTCTCTCACTGGCTGGGGCCCCCAAACATGCATGCAATACCTAAAGGGAACTGAAGGCAGGCCCTGGACCTCTCATTCCTAGGGAATTCACCCCCACTGCCTCTAAACTGAATGCTAACTGCAACACACACAAATTTGCTAACATCCAGCTAAAGCAATTTCTGACCTTTATCAGGTCAGCAGGCGCCAGTCAGCCAATCAAGTGTACTGTCATACACCATTTGCCTGCCATACCAAATCTAGCAGGAATTGCATAAATTAGCATTCAGATGGGAGGCTTCGGTTGGAAAGTGGGGGTGAATTCCCTGGGAGTGAGAGGTCCAGGGCCCGCCCGCACTTCCCTCTACTGTAGATATCGCATGGAGGTTTGGGGGCCCCAGCCAGTGAGAGAGACTGGGACCCCCAGCTGTCGTGCGAACCAATGTGTGTGATTTTAAATTTCTTTCTTGCAGCTTCCAGGATGCGGTTGACAGGTGAGTGGTTAGGAATAGAGTTGGGCCGAACGGTTCGCCGGCGAACGTGGTTCGCGCGAACTTAGGTGGTTCGCGTGCGGGTGCCGCACGCGAAAGTTTTGCGGCAAAAGTTCGCAAAAAATCGGTTCGCCCCATAATGCACCTGAGGGTCAACTTTGACCCTCTACATCACAGTCAGCAGGCCCAGTGTAGCCAATTAGGCTACACTAGCCCCTGGAGCCCCACCCCCCCTTATATAAGGCAGGCAGCGGCGGCCGTTATGGCCACTCGTGTGCCTGCATTAGTGAGAGTAGGGCGAGCTGCTGCAGTCTCTCATAGGGAAAGATTAGTTAGGCTTAACTTCTTCCTGGCTGCATACCTGTTCTGTTCAGTGAGCCCTCAGCCCACTGCATACCTGTACTGTGATCCTGCCACTGCATACCTGTTCAGTGATCCTGCCACTGCATACCTGTTCAGTGATCCTGCCAGTGCATACCTGTTCATTGATCCTGCCACTGCATACCTGTTCATTGATCCTGCCACTGCATACCTGTTCAGTAAACCTGCCAGTGCATACCTGTTCATTGATCCTGCCACTGCATACCTGTTCATTGATCCTGCCACTGCATACCTGTTCATTGATCCTGCCACTGCATACCTGTTCATTGATCCTGCCACTGCATACCTGTTCATTGATCCTGCCACTGCATACCTGTTCATTGATCCTGCCACTGCATACCTGTTCATTGATCCTGCCACTGCATACCTGTTCAGTGATCCTGCCAGTGCATACCTGTTCATTGATCCTGCCACTGCATACCTGTTCATTGATCCTGCCACTGCATACCTGTTCAGTGATCCTGCCAGTGCATACCTGTTCATTGATCCTGCCACTGCATACCTGTTCAGTGAACCCGCCACTGCATACCTGTTCTGTTCAGTGAACAGTTTGGTGTGTCAGTGTGAAGCAGTACCTTAATTACACTACCTGATTGATGTACACATGCAAGATGTTTTAAAGCACTTTAGGCCTGTCATTTAGCATTCAATGTGATTTCTGCCCTTAAAACGCTGCTTTGCGTCAAATCCAGATTTTTCCCGGGGACTTTTGGCATCTATCCCACTCCGCCATGCCCCCCTCCAGGTGTTAGACCCCTTGAAACATCTTTTCCATCACTTTTGTGGCCAGCATAATTTTTTTTTTTTCAAAGTTCGCATCCCCATTGAAGTCTATTGCGGTTCGCGAACTTTAACGCGAACCGAACCTTCCGCGAAAGTTCGCGAACCCGGTTCGCGAACCTAAAATCGGAGGTTCGGCCCAACTCTAGTTAGGAAGGGGACCGTGTGGGAGATGTGCCTACACGGGGCGTCCCTGTTACAGATGTAATCTACGATTACGTCCAACCGAGCCTCCCACCTGCATGCTAATTTATGCAATTCCTGCTAGCTTTGGTACAGCAGGCAAAGGGTGTATGACAGTTCACCTGATTGGCTGACTGGTGCCTGCTGACCAGATAAAGGTAGGAAATTGCTTTAGCAGGAAGTGAGCAAATTTGTGTGTGTTACCCGTGTATGACCCTGAGCTGTTGCTGGACTTTGCTACTCTGTGTTCTTGTTTAGGCCTGGAAGTTTATTTGCTCACCCTGCACTCAGCACCAATACCTTGCACACTAAAGGCCTGGGTGTAACCGAAGTCGGTTAGGTGTTGTTTTCTCACCTCTCATTCAAGTGGGGACGCGCCACATAGGGTGAAGCGTGTGGCGGTAGATTGGGGTATTGGAGCTGATTCGTGAGTGGATATCCCTATAGGCCTGACAGCTGTACTGCATTTGTAACACAACACGTGCTACTGTGTTATTTCCACACATTGTTACACCAAAACCCACGTGATCGAACATATTGCGTGTTATCATGATATCAGTGTGTCAAAAAATAATGTAATTTATATTAAACAATAATGCTGTGTGATCAACGTGTAGTGATATGCTAGGTACACACTATAAGATTTTCTGGCAGATTTACTGTCAGATCGATCATTTCCAAACTGTCCGATCTGATTTCGGATCGATTTCTGATTGTTTTTCGTTCACCTCTGTCAGAAGTCCATTGGAAAATGATCGGAAATTAATTGGAAATGAAAACCAGATGGGACATGTTGGAAGTAATCGATCTGACAGTAAATCGGCCAGAAAATCTCATAGTGTGAACCTAGCATTAGTGTCATATCAACATCCATTTGACGGTATTGTTCAGTGATCTCAGTGTGACACCAAAAAAATAAGAATACATAATTGTCAAAGAAATTGGTGACAATAACCACTTTGCTGCAGTGTTACATCAACATCCAGTTGCCATATTATTTGGTGATCTCTCAGAGTGTCACCAAAAATAAATAGTAATAAATAAATAAAAAAATGTATGCCAATACCCTCTTTGCTTCAGTGGTCACTGCCTGCTGTGTGATCATCAACGTCCTGTAGTGTTAGTGTCTCAGCAACGTCCGTGTGACTGTATTGTTTGGTAAACTCAGTGGCCTCAATTCTAGTAGGGTAACGAATTACCTCATGTGGGGTAATTTACCTCAGGAGGTAATGACATTTAGAAATTCTGGTAGGTTTTAGTCATGTTTTACCACATGAGGTAAATTATGAGGTAATTCATGAGGTAATTTGCATTCATTTTACCGAAAATAGCTATTCTCAAGGAAATTAGGGGGCATGTTAGCACATAATTTACCGATCAGTTTAAGACCTGCCTGTACCTGGAGGTAAAGTCAATTTGTATTCATTTTACAGTTTGGAGTGGAGTTTCTATTGCTGTTTTAGTGTCGCTCCTATTCAGGCTGTGTAATAGAAAAGAATAGTAGAAATAAAACGCCAAATATTTACTGGATTTTTTTAATAAGAGATGTCTATAAATATACTTTTCATAGGTTGCTGCATAATTAAATACACCGTCTCGCCTCAAAAACATCTTCCAAAAACTATCCAAACTTATGAAAGACAATTAAAGACTACTATTATTTATTTACTGCTTACTGCTGAAATACCTCATGTTTTATCTCACTTTATGCATTTACCTCATGTTTTACCTCATATTCGAAAATAGAGAAAAATCGTTCAGAATTGCTAAAAAAAAGAGGAAAATACCGCAAGCAGTATTTTACCTACAAAAAAAATATTTACCTCACATACTGTAGCTACCAGAATTTAGGCCCGTGTGTCACAAAAAAAACAGTATTAGATTTGTATTAGGTTTGTAACAACAATAATTGTAATGAAACAGTGCACACTGCTTGTTTACAGATTATATGGCTAAGTACAGTGTGCTGGGGGGGGAGGGGGGGGGGTATATATGTGTGTAAATAAGTATATTCCCTTAAAAAAAACACCACTGTCATATCCTAAATCATCCACAGGAAATGATTTAGACCAGACAATTGTATCAATTTCAATCATTACAAAAGTTTATTCATAGCCATCAGAAATACTCAGACCATAAAAACAATTAAAAACAATATGAGGACCAAAGGCCCATACTAACCAGACAGAGCCACGTGAGATTTACAATAATAAGGCAGGAAAAAGCTTTCCAGCAGGGGCTATTGAAGCCCATGTTGGTGTATGACCCAGGTCATAAGGTAAGTATCCATATAGTAGCAAATATTATATATCACAGTGATATTATAGTAATTATAAAACATGTATCATAAAACATTAATAAAGTGCATGCATAGATCAACATCATTAAAGCTAATAAAGTGCAGTGAAGGATCAATCAGTAGCCCCAATGCAATGGCAATGTAAATCCCAGCGACACCATACAAACCCTGGATAGTGAGAGCTGGAGAGGAGATTCCACACAATGTTATAGCCCTTATAGCCCTATTAGATTTGTAACAATATCCCTGTGCTGGTGTCACTCACTATAACAAACATAACAGGCAGAACAGGCAGAGGCAAACCAAAGTGCAGGGGTACTAGGGGTCATGGTGGTGTGGCATCCCGTGGCCGTGGCACATTTTACACAGGTAACCAGGGAGGACCTTCTAAAGATTATTTGAAAAATCTTCAATCTATACTGTATATGATGTTTGTGATTGATGCCTCTGCGTAAAATATGTGTTTTTTGTGTAAGAAATCGCCCTTGATCCACCTCCACCATGTTTTGGTACACTTTGGACACCTTACTCCATTCCCAATCCACATCGATGGCATGGAAGCAGTGCTGCTCGGATACCCCTATTCAAAATCTGAATTGAATTCGGATTCGGATATCCAGATATCCGGATCCGAATCGGATATCCGAATCCAAACTTTTTGGTATCCAAGTAAACTTAAATATCCGAAACCAATATCCTGGATATCCGGCCGGATTCGGATATCCGGATAGAAAACCGGAAGTGGCCTGAAAATGGCTTAAAATGCTTCCAAAAGTCTCTTCAAATGGCAAAAACCCCTTTCTGAAGTCTCTCTCTCTCTCTCTCTCTCTCTCTCTCCGAGTTTGCTCGGATAGTCTATTCGGATTTTTAAAAAATATCCGACTTGCTATTCAAAGTTAGGATAGTGAAAAAAGTTTGGATTATCTGGGTAGTTCGGATATCTGAAATCTTGCTGAGCACCACTGCATGGAAGTTGCAAGAGTTCCCTGTGCTTGTCTCCTGGGCACAACCATCTCCAATGACCTGAAGTGGAAGGCCAACACCACCTCTACCCAGAGGAAAGCCCAGCAGAGACTATTCTTCCTCCTTTGGTATGGACCAGAGACTTCTAATGAGCTTCTACTCAGCCACAATTGAATCTGTTCTCTGTTCTTCTATCCTCGTCCTGTATGCAGGCTCCTCTGCCAGCAACAAACACAATCTACAAAGGGTCATCAGTTCAGTGGAGAAAATCATCGGAAAACCACTTCCCCCTCTGGACCTCCTCTACAACACCAGGCTGCGCTCCAGAGCTTTGCGGATCATGGACGTTCCCTCATACCCAGGCTCCCGCTTTTTCAGGCGGCTAAGTTCAGGCCAGAGGTATCGATCTACACACCAGAACCTCAAGGTACAGGAACAGCTCCTTCCCCTCAGTGGCCAAAGCACTGAACTCTCTCGTCCAACTCCCATCTCCCACTATCATTACCACCTCCCCCTCTCCTTAGACCGATCTCCCACTACTAGCCACTACTAGCTTTTACTGTATTGCCTTTTCTTGATGTATGCTACCCTGTTATCTTTGTATCTCTATTGTGTGTCCTTACCTGTTTTTAAGCCCTGTCTGTGCCAAGACCAATTCTGATTGTGATTCTGATTCTGAAAAGAGATTGCGGCTGCACAGATGCCCGGAAGGTTATACAATTTCTCCTGCCATTAAAGTCAATGGGGCTGCCCGCAAATTTCTGGTTAGTGAATTTTTGCTGTAAAAATGTAGGTTGTAAGATTTTGGCAGGTCCCTTCCTCCTTGTGTATTAAACTTGATTGTGCACGTTACCCACTTTAGCCACAGAACTTGTATTATTGGAGCTACTACTCCAGTGTGTGATCTGGAATTGTGTATCTTGTTGCTTATTACCTGTATTGTGCTGTCTGTCACCCCTATTATCATTGTCTGTAACCTTATTTATAGTGATCAGCAGGGGTAATATAGCGCCTATGGCAAACAATGAAATTACGCTCCCCCTCCTCAGTCAGAGTCCCCTTCCCCTTTAAAAACACCATCATTTTTTGTGTATGTGTTATGGTTGCTTGCGCCCTACATGCATAAGTTAAATAGCCATGTTCCCCAATTAACAGCATTAATCTGATCTGAGGTCTAAATGACAGGTAGGCATGGAGGCAGGCAGGCTGGTGTAGCACAGGGTCAGGCATGGCGCCCATGGTGCTGTGGCGCCCGTGGCACAAGCAATGCCTACACCCCTCTAGATACGCCTCTGGTGATGAGCACAAATTTCACATAATCGTAATTTCGTAATTCTCAATTACAATGCAAAATGGTAATGCGAAATTTCATTAACATTCATAATCAATGTCAAATCTAAACGTAATCCATCTGTGATTTTGCGTAATTACATGACATTGTGTGTAATTTCATGTTGACTTTAGCCATTAATAGCAAAGTCCCCATACATACTATAATCAGTCACCAAAATTGCTACGTACGGTATGTTAACTACTTAAGGACCGCAGTGTTAAACCCCCTAAAGACCAGGCCATTTTTCACTAAATAGGCCACTGCAGCTTTAAGGTCTCACTGCAGGGCCGTACAACTCAGCACACAAGTGATTCCCCCCTCCCTTTACTCCCCACCAACAGAGCTCAATGTTGGTGGGCAATTAACTCTCCCCCAGGGTTTGTTTTTTTTAAAATAAATATTTATGATTTTTTTTTAATAAATACCGTATTTTTTGGACTATAAGACGCTCCTGACCATAAGACTCACCAGGTTTAGAGAACAGAAACCAGGTGAAAAAAAAATATACTAAACCTGGTGCATCCATGGTGAAGGGGGATCTTGTCGGTTATGCCCTCTATGTACCTCATGCCCCCTTGTACCACTTGGGTCCTCCTGTGTCTGCCTCTGTCCTCCTTGTTTCCTCCTCTATGCCCCTTTGTGCCCCCCTTGTATCCTGCTCTATGCCCCTTTGTGTCCCCATGTGTCCTCCGTTTGTCCCCGTGTCCTCCTCTGCATGGGCATAGTACAGGAAGTCCACGACATTGCGGCGAGTAGGAGGTTCGTATTAGCAGGCTTTCACAAGTCAGGAACTCCCTGCATTTGTACTATAAGACACAGTGACTTCAGCCCCCCCCCCCACACACACACACTTTTGTGGGAGAAAAAGTGAGTCTTATAGTCCAAAAAATACAGTATGTCCTTTTTGTTTACATTTTTTTATTAGCCCACCCTCCCTCATCCCGCCAGCCAATCACTGTGATCAGCTGCCATAGGCATCAGCCTATGACAGCCGAACACTCCTGTCTCCCAGGGGGGTCGCCGTGTCCCCCTTAGATCGCAGCGCTGTACCTAGTAAATAGATGGCAAAACAGTCTCAGAGTGGCGATCACTGCTGGGAGACTGATGGCGGCATGGAGCTCCATCATTTCAACGCGGATGCCCGTGCGTCGGCACCCTGCAATCCCTGCCCCTAGTCATTCACGCCAATCGGCGGGGAGTGGTCCTGGGGCTGCCGCCACATTCTCGCCACTAGGTGTGGAGCGGTCGGCAAGAGGTTAAGGTGAATATTGGGAACAAGTAAGCAAAAAGATTTTTTCAAAAAGACATTGCAGTTTTTGAGATAATTGATTTTGAAAATGCAAAGGAAAAATGGTTTTTAAACTCAGAAAAATGAAAATGTAAAAACCTTTTTTCCTTTACAATTCAAAATCGATTGTATTAAAAACTACAAGTTGTTTTTTCTTTTTTTTTCTTTGACTTGTTCCCAATATTCCCCTTAACATACGTAGCACTGTTAGAGATGATAGCATGTATGGGGGTTTGCTAGTAACCGGCTCGTAAAAACCGTGGAATGCGAACTGGTTACGTCGGCACAAAATTAAGTGAAATTTCATGAAATTACGCAAATTACGAATGGATTACGCAAAATCAATTGCATATCCAAACCATAATTACGTTTAGCCGCAATTGCAAAAAATTATGCAAAATTTACCGTAAATGTAATTTGCAGATAGCGATCATCACTACTTATTCATTGTACAACACTGTGTAATATGATGGTGCTATATAAATCCAATAAAAATAACATTTGCAAACGTTACAATTGCGATGTTCGGTCATCACCCTCAGGTGTGAAGGTATTAATAGCTACTGAATCTATGTGTCAGACCTCCTTATAAATAAGTTTTTTTTTTATTACGTTGGACAAGGTATTTTAAATCAATAATCTATTGTGACCACAGAAAATAAACAACTTCATTGGTCTAATTTGTTTCAGTTTTTTCCTTATAAACTTCTATTCATCGGTAAACAATGTGTATGAAATTCCTATATGTCTATGTCTGAGACTTTTATTATGGCTTTATTTGGTTCTAAAGGCCTGCTGACTACAATAACATGTCAATCACATCTTCAGGGTGTGGCCCATTGTACAAGATGAATACATAACTTTTTATCAGGGACTGTAGAGCCATATTCCCACCCTAATGGAAGCCTGTTAAAGCTTCATAAAATGACATCTGGTCTTAGACGCCTCTAAGGATGTATAAAAGTTACCAACGAACAAGAATAAAGTGTAGTTGCAAGCTCAGACAGCACTGTATCTATTGAGTGCCACCAAGTGTGAAACCTTTATTTTACCATTAAAATGAACCACAATGTCAAACAAGTTAAGTCTGGATCCCTCCAAGGCAGTATCCAAACCTCCAGCCACAACATTATTATCCATCAAGCAGAGTCGGTTGCCTCCCATCCTGTATCTCATCATCAACAAATTCAGCATGGAAGACACATTAGATCTCCAAGTGTCCATGGAGGATCAGGCGGAAAAGGCATCAGTCTCTCCAGACATTTTGCTCCAAGCTACAATTTTGGAAGCATACATGGTTACAGTCATGGAAATCAGTTTGGCCATCATGGTTCTCACAGCGGTTTCAAGAACGATGGTCTTCTGTCTTTCAACGAGAAAGAAACTATGCAACTGCTAAACAACCGATTGGCTACATACTTGGAAAAAGTGTGCAACCTGGAGCAGCAGAACGACCAGCTGGAGAGGAACATTCGAGAGTGGTATGAGAAGAACCAACCTGATGGTCTTCCAGATTGTGGCAAGTACTATAGGACCATCCAGGAGCTGCAGAAGCAGGTAACGCAGTGACACTATTTATGGGGTGAAGGTGAACCTTGAACGGTGAAAGGTGGGGGTGTGGTGAGGGAACAATGTTTAATTGAAAATAGCAGCACTATTACAATAGCAAAAAATCTGGGGCTTTCTTAGAAATCAATCAAACTTTTACCCTTATATGATTGCTGTCAAAACATAACTTTTATTAATATATAAAAATGGAACTGCAAAAGATATGATTGACTACCAAAACAAGAGCAGGACCTAGTGTGTAAGGTTTTTTTTTTGGCTCAATATTAATACAGCATTAGGACCCTGATCATTGTACCCTCTACTAAAAAAATTATACTATTTACATTCAATCCCCCCACCAACCCAACATGTTTCACCCCCCTTAATTGGAGGCTTCATCAGGGGAAAGAGTGCCCAGTGCTAAGGGTGCAAAAGTGAAAAGTGCAAACAGCATTCAAAAATACATTATACATTTTTGTATTTAGTCAATTAGAGCGACGTGCTCTCATGCTGTATGAGGGCAACCAGCATCATACATACATGCATTCTATTTACGCCCTGAAAAGTTAATCCATAAAGAGTCTTTATTAAAGACATTTATTGGACTCATTGGTGTGGAAAGGCATGCTTAAGTATAACTGGCCACCCTGCACATTTGAGGGGGGCATTTAATTTGTGAAGTTGTTTCTAAATTAATGATGTACACTATAAGCCATTCCCCATGCAACTATGCAAAGCACAACAGGCAGGGACACACAGGTATGATGCCTGGGTAAAAAGGATCTTAGCCCTTTCTCCTGGAGCTCTCCAAAACTCCAGGTCCTCTAATGTTGACACATCAACTGCTTTTGTTTGGTCTTACCTTCTCCTATGTCCCACATCTGCCTATTGACTCAAAACTGTAAGGGGCAACCTCAATGACAGGAGGGTGGGATAAGAGGTGGGAGGAGCCAGGTACAAACCTACTTACAAGTTCATACATAAAAGTGAATGGAGCATCATGATATAGTCTGATGGAGGACAATTAATGTGAAATCCGTGTGAGGACTGGTTTTAATGATTTTATTCTGAGGCGGGAAAAATAATCCAGCCGGTTCAGACTAATTTCTCATTTTCATATTAGCATACTATTTATGATGATAAGTGTAGTGCCAAACATAGACTGACAAAAGCCTGCCATACATTATACAATTTTGAGTGAACAATCGTATTGCTTCAATGCAGCATAAGACCTTACCTAAACAAACAGTTCAAAGCATTCCCAATCTGTTGATGCTTGTAGATGTGGTTCAATCTATATTGAATGTTACCTTTATAACTGACACACTGCAACTTTCAGCTTTTGCAAAAACTGCACTGTAGCTATCATTTTGTTTTATGCCTAGTTCCTACATAGCAACGTTTCCAGGGCCGGGCCGAGGCATAGGCTGGAGAGGCTCCAGCCTCAGGGCGCAGTGTAGGAGGGGGCGCAGAATTCATTCAGCTGTCATTCCTAATTGTGTTTGAAGCAGAAATAAATAAGAAAAGGGGATACATGGCAGTGACTGCAAGCCAGATAACTAGATATTAAGGTGTTGGGGAGGTTGTGGGCCCTGTGGTGTCTCTTAGTCTAATAGCAATCAGTGTGCGACAGCTGGGGTGGGAGGGATGGAGGGGCGCACTTTGGTGTCTCAGCCTTGGGTGCTGGAGGACCTTGTCCCAGCTCTGAACGTTTCTATTATTTGGATCCTGATTACATCATTGGTGGATCCTGTGCCCAGTTCTCCTTTCCTTATTTGTGGTCTATTCATTGTATATACAAAATGTGGATGATTTTTTACCATGAATTTGAGTAGGATAATCATAGTCACAGGTGATGTACATGTGAAAAGGGCACCAGGGCAATTTGGGTGTGGGAAGTATTGCGCAGCGGCAATTCCGATAGTAAAATATGGGTAGATTTTACCTATATTTTTACTATCACTAATCCTAACCCTATTCTCACACAGAGCCCTCCCTCTACCAATGTCTAACTCTAACCATTCCCCCCACCGACGTCTAACTTTAACCCCCCCCCCCCGCAATGTCTAGCCCTAAACAATCTCATCCACCGGTGCCTTACCCTAACCAATCCCCCCACTGATGTCTAACCTTAACCGACCCCCAAAGATGCCTTACTCTAACCAATCCCCCCACTGATGTCTAACTTTAACCACCCCCTCCCCATGCCTATCCCTAACTAATCCCCCACCAATGCTTAGCCATAACCAACCTCCTCACTGATGCCTAACACTAACTGACACCCCCCACAAATGATGCCTAACCTAAACACCCCTCAATGATTCCTAGCATTAACTGATATAAACATGGGCGTCTTCGGGGTGCTCAAACTTCCCCAGTGCCAAGGGGCCCCAATTTCCTAATTCCCACTCTAGCAGAAGTTCTCTTAGGATCCCAGCAGCTGAAATCTCCAGGTCATGATCTTCTGTACACACTCTGCATTCTCCCAGATGTTTCCATCTGGTCCTTGAAGTCCATTCAGGCAATCGCCATGGGCATCTGTAAAAGCATCTTTATTTGATCAACTACTTAGCTAAGTAAGAGGTATGCTTAGAGGAAGTGTGACAGAAGGCCAGGTCCATGAGGTCTTCTCTGATTCAGGAGCCTGGAAAACAACCTGCACAGAGGCGAGAATGACTTTCACAGCCACACTTTATACAGAAAAAAAGTAGTGTAGTTATTTTTGTAATATCTGGAAATGTTCTAAAGGCTTGTATTTGCATTCATTAATAAACACACATTTACCAATTTTTACCAAGCACAATACATACAATGTACATAGTGGAGCTTCTTTCTGTGTTTGGTAACCGCTACTAGTTACACAACCACCTTTTGATTTAAAAAAAATGTATACAGTGAAAAAAAATGGTATTCTTTTTAAAGTGGACCCAAATTAAAAATACAAGACTTCAGAAATAAAATCTATTTTCTAAATTATAATGATAAATAGCAGCCTTTTTTCAGCTGCATGATGACAAATATAAAATATTTTACATTTATTGGAGGACCCCCCCCCCCTTCCTTTCATATTGCCGGGACAGAATCCGGCAGACTGGTGGAGTAGGAGGTGTCTGGCAAAGGAGGAATTGCTAATGGCTGCCACCTGTATAACCCTAGTTATGAAAAGAGAAGGGTGAAAAGCATGCACTGAAATGCTCATAGGCTTGAAGGAGTGTTTATTTATCTTTGTATGTGTCAGAGTGATGCAACTAAATATTGTGAATTAAAAAAAAGTTTGGTTTGGGTCCGCTTTAACAGCTTTCTAACAATGTAATATAATCCTTAAAAGCCCTGCACAACTTTGAGGTTAATCTCAGCGAATCTTTATATGACGGTAGATCAGTCATTGTTTACATAGATGTTTTAATAAGTATTTAGCAAGCGGAGAGACAAGTCTTCACTCTGCAATGACTCATCTATTCCATTATTTATGCATGGGAAAATATTACACAGCACTTTACAGAGGAGAATATTAAACAGCCAGTCCACCCTCACAAATGAATAGTTCGGTTATGGGCAGGTGTTGGTTCAACAAACCACTCTGAGCTGTCATAGAGATGGTCAAGGAGTTACAAATAATTCTAGTTTGCATGCAAATGTTATTCCAATAGTATGCAGTTTTTCAATCCATTTAATTGGCCTACCGTATTTTTCACACGATAAGACATACTTTTTCTCCCACAAAAGTGGGGAGAAAAAGTCCCTGCGTCTTATAGTCCATATACAGGGAGTGCCAGACATATGATCAGTCACCAATTTGAACTGCTGACCCACCACAATGTCCGAGACTCCATGTTATTGTCCCCCTATGTCCTCCTGCACTGTACCTGTATAAATGTAATTAGGGGAAGCCGCTATCACTCTCCCAGGATGAAGTGAGTGATAGCAGACACAATACTTGGGGGGGGGGGACATATACAAGACACACCATGTCTAGTAGAGGCCCGGATTTACATCACAGGAGCCTATAGGCACAGATGTCCTGGCACCCTAAACTTCCCCATCCAGGAACCCACATACCCCCGCCACACTGCACCGCAAGTGTGCTGGCTGGCCCAGCTGTCACTTCCGCTGCCCGTCATAGGTAGCTAGAGGTGACCCTTAGCATTAGGTAGCCAGAGGTATCCTCAGTATTAAGTAGCTAGAGGTGCTCCTGACTGAAGGGAGATCTTGTCAGTGGAATGCTAAGAGCCAGGTGACTAAACTCTCAGTTACACTCTCATCAGGACTCTGCAGAGGGAAGGAGGGAGGTGCTAGGGTAGGGGAGTGAGCCGCCTCTCCATCATCAGGCGCCTGAAGGCACGTGCCTACAGTGCTTTATGGTAAATCCGGCCCTAGTCTAGTATATTTTTTCCCCTACTTTTTGCCCTCTAAATCTAGGTGTGTCTAATAGTGCTGAGCATCTTATAGTGCGAAAAATAGCTGCGTACCATTTACATGAAATTTGCATGCAAGCCAAAATGATTTGCATTTAATTGTCACCTTTACTAATTAACCCTGAAAGAGACTGTTCACAATTCACATACGGTTTGCGTTTTTGCAGATTTACTTTCCCCACATATGTAAAGCAAGTTGGTGGCATTTTTTTATAGCATTTTCGTAGCATTAACACATCTGCATGTTCCACAGATCCCTGCAGCCTGTTCTCACAATGCCAAAGTGTTCCTGGATATGGACAATGCCAAACTGGCAGCTGATGACTATAAGAATAAGTATGTGTATTTTATAAAATATCACCAAATACATTCATGCAGTTACGTTTCTACCCTGTATGCTTGTTCCATTTCTGCGTCTTATTTGGTAATTACGTTTTGCTAAGTTTTCCCATTTCCCATTTACTATTTGTTCCTAATTACTGTATTTATATCCCCTTGATCTATTTTGGGGTAAATTTGGTTGGGATTCTCTAATGCTTTGCATGGGGTGGGTGTGCTTCTCTAATGAGTGTGTATATTCCCCCCCCCCTCTTTTTTGCCCCTTCACACCATGCCTTTCTCTTCCCCCTCCATCTCCTTTTTCTCCTCTTTCTCTCCCTCCATTAAAGAACCCCCCCCTCTCCCCCTTCCTCTCCTCTCCCCCCTTTTTTGGGGGGGTGTTGCAATAACTGTAATGACAGTTGTGAGATTTAGATGGTTGGCCCCACCAGTTTGTTATTGTTTTTTTTTAATGTAATGTATATTTTTTTAAGATAAGTTTGTATGCAAACATATCGCCGATATGCTGGAGTTTATTCTCCTTCCACCAGGGGTATTCCCCTTTAAGAATATGTGCCACCTGTGGAGGTGTGGTGGTGGAAGTAGGTGTGGTCTCTGGGTATTAAAGACTGCCAGAAGCATGTCATAATAGCTACGACTAAGGACCCAGTAGGGTCAGAAACGCGTCAGCTTGTATGCTGCTCTATTTTATGCTATTTTTCATGATGGTTTAATAAAGGACTTGGTTTTAACCTATGGAAGGTGTGCGGAGGAATCTTTGAACATTTCTTTTTGGTAATTAAGCCAGTATAATGATGACAACAGCTAAGTCTCTCATATTTCCAGTTTTATAAGTTGATTTTAAAGTGAAACCCCACTTTCACTCAAACATTGCTGGGCTTTATTCTAGTACTATTTTTTAGCTGGAAAAAAAAGTGATTTGCAACATTTACTACTGTCCAAAGCTCTTACTGGCATACGGACTGCTAAGAAATTTCCATTTTCATGCAGCAAACTCTTATCTCAACCAATTTTTTCACTGTTTTTTGGTTGTTCAAGTGCTTCAGAAACTTGAAGTCCAACTTGGGTCGAAGAGCTCAGGGAAGCTCTTTTGCATAGTTTGTAACCCTTCCTGTACTGGAAAACAATATGAAACTCTGTTATGAAATGTTCTTTGCTGTTCTATTTCTTGTACTACACATACAATTCCTTATGGCATAAGTTTATTTTCGCTTCAGATTTGATCTATTTTGTTTCTTTCTTTGAGATTTGAACTGGAGTCTAACCTGAGAAAGAACATCGAGACTGATGTCAATGGTCTCCGCAGAGTCCTAGAAAGGTTGAACATTGAGATATGTGATCTGCAGATACATGTCAGTAGCCTTCAGGAGGAGCTTCAAGAGTTGAAGAAAACTCATGAAGAGGTGATTGTTGCCTCAAGATGTTTTTAGGAAACCTTCAGATGATGTTTTTTAAAGCTTGACTTATTCATTCTTCTGTTTTGAAGGAGGTCAACTGTCTGCGCACTCATCTGGGTGCCAGAGTCAGTGTAGAAGTTAAGGCTGCTCCATGCAGAGATTTGAACAAAGTCTTGTCTGAGATCCGACAGGAGTATGAAAACCTGATGGAGAGAAACCTCCGAGAGGTGGAGAACATCTTTATTGCAAGGGTAACTCTTCTTGTAACTGAAATTTAAAGTCATTAAACCTAAACTTGTGTTCAATGCCATGTTTTACACTTACTTTTTATCTTTCAGAGTGAAGAATTAAACCGTCAGATGATGTTTGGGGCTGAACAGTTGCAGTTGGTTAGCAGTGACCTTATTGAGCTAAAACGTAATGTCCAAACCCTGGAGATTGAACTTCAAAGCCAGTTAAGTGTGGTAAGTATTACAGTTTGCTTGAAAACTAATACGTTGTGAAGATATATAAAATCACACATAATAAAGTGTGATTTTCTCACCCCCATGGTCTGTATTCCACATATGGGGCCATATGCAATTCACTTTTTCTCCTGAGTTTTCTCCTAGGTGATATTTTCACAATTTGTCATAAAATGCCTTTTAAGCCACCAGCAAGCAAGGAAACACTCAAAATAAATTTGATAGTACTTTTTCACCAACTTTTGGGTACTTTTTCAATTGTAAAATTCTGAAAAGTTAGTTTAAAGAGAAGATAAAAAATATCACCTAGGAGATAACTCAGGTGAAAAAGTTAATTGCATATGGGCCATGGTCTTGAAACCCCTGCCCCCAGTATGAAATTGGGCCAGGGTGATTTTTTTCCCTTTTCAACCCATAGGTGCAAAGGATGCTGGGGGATTGATGTCATAACTCCACCCTCATATCCATGTGATCTAATCCAGGCAGGCAGACATACATCTGAAATAAAAATTATAGCAAACAGACAGGATAAGGCAGGCTGCAGCTATTCTGCTGTCTCTTCTCTCTTCTACATACTGTGAAAAGAGAAGTAATTTGATCCAGGCAGGCAGGCAGAGAGCAGGGGAGGGAGGGGCAAGGGAGGGAACCAGGGTGAAAGGGAGGGCATAATGCTTTAGCAAGGCTTCAGCTTCAGGAGAAAGAAGCAAGTGCTACTTACAGATATAAATGTGAGTCTGTTTTATCCACTATGGTGTACCAGATGTACACTTTATATGTTCATCTATTTGTACACAGTGCATAGACTACATATATGTATTGCCATTCAAACCTTTTTTTGTTTGGAGGTGCTCTTTAACATGTACAAAATCAATTAATTAACAGACCGGTCTAAATGTTAACTTTTGAAAAGAAGTGAATTATGTTTTGTGCGAATAACCATATTATTTGCAAACCCATAAATTCTTCTTCCATTCAGGAGGTCAACATTTGTATTTGTATAGCACAAACATCTTCTGCAGAACTGTACAGAATATACAGTAGCTTTGTCCCTTAACGTGGGGCAACGTGTGACACGATGAGATAAACATGTGTATGTACAGTTCAAAACATATTAATAACCAGCCTGTCTATCTTTTGTTATTTTGCTGCCTGAAAGAGTTAATTTTCAAGCATGGAAGTGGCAGCTTCTGTCTTGTCAGTACCTTGCCGGAATACTGATGCTGCAAATTAGAGCCATAAAAGTTTTCCTGGCAAAATACAACTCCTGAGGGCAGGGGAGACATAGAAATAGTTCATGTATTTTAACTCTGGGACACTTCCTAGACTGCCACTGATCAGAGACAATAAAACATTCAATCTACTTTGTAAATGTTTAAATATAAGATAAAGCCATGGGATATCACAGAAGTAATTTTTAGGAGTAGGAGGATAAATAAAATTGTTTCTCTTATCAGCTTATTTTCACTCCAGGTTTACTTTAACTGTCCCTCAAAGGGGCTCACAATCTAACCCCTACCATATATTACCCTTATCATTATATTAAAGATTTTTTAGAGGAGAAGAAAACAAAGCAAAACATTTGCCATATCACTTGACATTTTTCAGAAAGCAGCTCTTGAGGACTCCCTGGCTGAAACGGAAGCCACTTTCCAGGCTCAGCTGGCCCAGCTGCAGCATTTGATCAACAGCTTGGAATCTGAACTGGGACAGATACGATTTGATCTGGAGCAACAAATGTCTGCTTATAAGATCCTCATGGACCAGAAGAATCATTTGGAGATGGAGATTGCCACATACAAACGTCTTCTAGATGGACATGACTTTCAGTATGTAGAACATGAAATACTTTACAGTAATTATAGTGTATATTTTGAAAAACATAACACAGTACAAAAGTAATTAACATACCCAGGCCCTGATTGACATCACAGGAGCATATGGGCACAGATAGATGTCCTGGCATCTTAGACTTCACCCTCCATGAACCTACGACCCCCCCACACCAAATTTCACCATAAGTGTGCTGGCTGACCCAGCTGTCACTTCTCTCTTACTTCCCATTCCAGTCACAGGTGCCCCTTAATACTGAGGGCAACTCTATCTACCTTATACTAAGTAGCTAGAGATGCCCCGGACTGAAGGGGGATCTCATGAGTGGAATGCCGAGACCAGGGTGAGTAACCTCTCATTTACACTCAACTGGAAGAGTCTCGAGTTGCAGAGTCGCATAAGGAAGGAGGGAAGCATTCGGGCAAGGGAGTGAGCCACCTTTCCATCATCAGGCGCCTGTAGGCATGTGCCTACAGTGCCTTATGGTAACTCCGCCCCTGAACATACCTCTTCAAAAAAAACCCTCAATAGTAGCTGATAAACTTGACTTTGGTATACTTACCTGATCCAGCTAATATAAACCACGCATATGGTGATCATTTCCCTAATTAAGGGTCACCTACAGTGAAAACTTCCAGGAAAAATCATCATTATTCCAGAAATATACCCTGGAAAATGTCTAAGAGTGTTGGGAGGAAGTCACCCAGTGTCAGGAGTTAGCCCCTTCCTCATGGCCGTTATGTCTTCCTATTGGTCCTTTAATGCAACAAATTATTTATTCCATGCAGTTGATCTCTTTCCTGATAAAGAAGTTCAGGGGCTCAGCTTCCTGTTCTTGCAGATCCAGTTACGTCTTCTTTAGCAGTTTTAAGTCTATTCTTGGTCACTTTAAGGTACCCTAGACCTGTTTTTTATCCCCCCATATACTTTTAATCTTGTTTTATAACTGGTGTTGTGACTAGCACACAGCACTGTTCAACCTCCCCTCCAGCACCCCCTAGCAGAACGTCGAAAACGGGCAGGAAGGAAGTGGCAGTTCTTACTCTCTTACTCCCCTCTGCCCGTCTATCATTCCGCCCCCTCCACAAATGCAATAGTGCCACATTTGATTCACTGTACATAGCACACAGGGGAGCTGTGTTGTTTGCAGGCTTGCGGTAATTGAGGTTGGATATCCTTCTCCTGCTGCTGCTGTGAGCAGTGAATCATATGTGGAACTATAGCAGCGAGTGGAGGGCGCGGGACTAAGGATGGGCAGAGGGGGGGAAGAGCTGACACTTCCTCCCCGCCCATATTTGATGGCAGAATGGTGGCCACGAGGAGCGCTGGAGGGGGGAGGGGTGATTCTGTGTGCTAGTGACAGCACCAGTAATAAAACAATATTAAAAGCATGGGGACCAGGTCAGGAGCACATTAACCTTGGCCAATTTATCAGAAAACTGATAAATCTTGAGTAGAATGCTCTATTCCGAATACTATTTGTAATGTTTTATTTTTCTTCTTCTTTCACAGTGCTCACGGTCAAAACAACAATACAGGTAAGATATTAAAACATTTTTCTTTAACTACCTAACGACCGCCCCATGCCAATGGACGTGGTCGCGGCGGCAGCCCCAGGACCGCCTAACGCCAATTGGCATCAAGTCCTGGGACCGGCTACTGAAGGAGATTGCACGCAGGCTGCGCAAGCATCTCCTGCTTGGGGGGCAGAGCTCGGCCCCACCTTCAGACTCCAAGCAGCGATCTCCGCTCGGGAGAGTGTTAGACAGCGATACCGCCGTCTTACGGTGAAACCGCTGTCTTTTCAGTTAGTACAGCGCTGCGATCAGCAGCAGTGCTGCACTGAGGACAGCCATGTGACAAAGCTGTCCCCTGGGACATTAGCAAGCGATCAGCTCACATAGGCAGAAGCCTATGACAGTCGATCACCAGGATTGGGTGGCTGGGGGGAGGGAGGGGTTTTCAATAAAAGAACAAAACAATAAATAGTAAAAAAAAAAAATAATAATAAAGAAACATTTATTTAAAAACAAATAAACACTAGGGGGGCAATCAGACCCCACCAACAGAGAGCTCTGTTGGTAGGGAGAAAAGGGGAGGGGGAAATCACTAGTGTGCTGTGTTGTGCGGTCTTGCAGCTTGGCCTTTAAACTGCAGTGGCCTATTAGGCAAAATCTGGCCTGGCCTTTAGGAGGGTTTAGCACTGTAGTCCTCAAGTGGTTAAATAACCCAAAATTTTCTACTGATAATAATCTCAACCATTTAACTATGCCTTATTCTCTAATCTGAAAGTGAATCTGAGGGGCCTGAAATAACAAAAGTTAGATACTTACCTAAGAGGGAAGCTTCTTGGTCTTCCAGATGCTTCCCACTTCCTCCTCCTTTGACCCCACTGCCAATATCCGGGATCCTCTAAACATCAAATAAGGGTACCGGGAAAACCCCTGGTGGTGGTTAACACTAAAACCCCCTGGTGGTCCCGAACCCCAAAACTCCCTTCCTGACGCCTAACCCCAAAACCCCCTTTCTCTGCTGCAAATAACATTAATAAAAAAAGCAATATATTTCTAAGATAATACATTTCAAAACGATATTTTACGAAATAATAGTCAAAATGAATTTCAAGACAATATTTTTTAAAATATTAATTCTCAAAATATAAAATTTGGGTTGAATGGGTCTGGCGCCCGCTAATTACCGGGTGCCTAAATTTCTCCTTTGGCGCCCCTTAGCCGATAATTTCTATTAGCGCCTCTGGGGCACACAAATAGTCAATTTTCCTGATTCTTGCAGTCACGCATAAAGTATTTACTGTTTTTGTCCTGCTACCTTGGATTCACTTTAAACATTTAAAATACATTTCATCTTTATTAAACAAAAAAGTAAAAATTTAGAGATACATTATTAGGGTTCTTTTCCACTGCATGCTTTTTGATTACATTTTTGTTACACATGCAGCTTTACTTTCGCAACAACACCAGCACTACAATGTAAATGTAATAGGCTGCCCAGAGGAACACTTCTCTTCCTGTAAAGTAATAGGCTGCCCAGAGTTGGGAACACTCCTCTTCCTGTAAAGTAATAGGCTGCCCAGAGCTGGGAACACTCCTCTTCCTGTAAAGTAATAGGCTTCCCAGAGCTGGGAACGCTCCTCTTCCTGTAAAGTAATAGGCTTCCCAGAGCTGGGAACACTCCTCTTCCTGTAAAGTAATAGGCTGCCCAGTGCTAGGAACACTCCTCTTCCTAAAAAGTAATAGGCTGCCCAGAGATTGGAACACTCCTCTTCCTGTAAATTAATAGGCTGCCCAGAGCTGGGAACACTCCTCTTTCTGTAATGTAATAGCCTGTCCAGAGCTGGGAACACTCCTCTTCCTGTAAAGTAATATGCTGCCCAGAGCTGGGAACACTCCTCTTCCTGTAAAGTAATAGGCTTTCCAGAGCTGGGAACATTCCTCTTCCTGTAAAGTAATAGGCTGCCCAGAGCTGGGAAGACTCCTCTTCCTGTAAAGTAATAGGCTGCCCAGAGCTGGGAACACTCCTCTTCCTGTAAAGTAATAGGCTGCCCAGAGCTGTGAACATTCATCTTCCTGTAAAGTAATAGGCTGCCCAGAGCTGGGAACACTCCTTTTCCTGTAATGTAATAGGCTGCCCAGAGCTGGGAACACTCCTCTTCTTGTAATGTAATAGCCTGTCCAGAGCTGGGAATCCTCCTCTTCCTGTAATGTAATAGGCTGCCCAGAGCACAAAACACTCCTCTCCTTGCTATATCTGCCTCGCAAAGGAAAACTAAATAAGAAATGTAAAATAAAGTTTGCAAAAATCTATGTGTTCTTTTGTTTTCTTTCAGAAACTCACCACGTTGTGAAATCTCAGCAGGTCACAATGCAAGTCCATCAGGCCAAATGTTAAGCTTATGTGACGTTTTCTGAATATGTCCCAAGTCCTTTGTTATGGATTGATCTTTCTTAAAGTGTACCTGAGGCAATTATTTTGACACAAATGGGACACAGTGGTATGTCCTTTGCTTGGGGACATGTCTCTGTGTCCTCTTTGCACCCACTTTTTGTCCCCTCTTCGCTCTGCTGCCCCCCTTACATAAAATATTCAACAACAGTTTGTCAGCAGACTATTAGGGGAAGGGACGTCCCTTGCAGGAGAGGAACCCTCACAAAAGGCTCCTTTCCCACCTCTCTGTGTCTCTATCCCACCCTTTCCCCATTTTTTTCAGCTAAACCGAAAGTAGAGGTAAACTGGCTGCCATATTTATATCCTTTGACCCATTCAGGTTCGGTCGTTTTCACGTGAGAAATGTTCACCTCCCATTCATTAGCCTATAACTTTATCACTACTCATCACAATGAACTGATCTATATCTTGTTTTTTCCGCCACCAATTAGGCTTTCTTTGGGGGGTACATTTTGCTAAGAGCCACTTTACTGTAAATGCATTTTAACAGGAAGAATAAGAAAAAAAATGGAAAAATTCATTATTTCTCAGTTTTCAGCCATTATAGTTTTAAAATAATACATGCCTCCATAATTAAAACTCACGTATTGTATTTACCCATATGTCCCGGTTATTACACCATTAAAATTATGTCCCTATCACAATGTATGGCGACAATATTTTATTTGGAAATAAAGGTGCATTTTTTCCGTTTTGCATCGATCACTATTAACAAGTTTAAAATAAAAAAACATATAGAAACATATAGAAATATTTCATCTTTACATTGATATTTAAAAAGTTTAGACCCTTAGGTAAATATTTACATGTTTGTTTGTTTTTTATTTTAATGGGTTTTTTTTATAGTAAACATTTTATTTGGATAGTTTTGGGAGGGTGGGAGGTAAACAATAGATTTATAATGTAAATGTGTGTTAATTTCTATTTTTTTTTTACATTCAGTTGTAGTATTACTTTTTGGCCACAAGATGGCGGCCATGAGTTTGTTTACATGACGTCACTCTAAGCGTAACACACGCTTAGAGCGACGCAGGGGGAGGTGACAGCCAGAAAAAGTGAAGCTTCCGAGAGAAGCTGTCGCTTTTTCTGCGGGTGAGAGGAATCAATGTTCGGGCACCATAGCCCGATACATTGATTCCGTGGCTACCGAATCCGCAGCGCGGGAGCGCGCGGTAGCGCGCATAGTTCCTGGACGTAGTTTCTACGTCCAGGAACCAAAATAGGTTAAAGCAATACCAGCTGCCTGGCTATCCTACCGATCCTCTGCCTCTAATAATTTTAACCATAGACCCTGAACAAGCATGCAGCAGATCAGGTGTTTCTGACATTATTGTCAGATCTGACAAGATTGGCTGCATGCTTGTTTCTGGTGTGATTCAAACACTTCTGCAGCCAAATAGATCAGCAGGGCTGCCAGACAACTGGGATTGTTTAAAAGGAAATTAATATGGCCGCCTCCATATCCCTCTCACTTCAGGTGTCCTTTAACACATATCGCCTTTAGTCTCCTCTACTATTTTATATTGTAATTTAGGTTTGCTGGTCTTTTAGCTTACGTTTACACATGGCATAACTCTTGCTTTTCTGAAGCTCTGTAATACTTTTCTTCTGAATAAAATCTGTCTAAAGCAAAAAAGGTGTTGTGTGTAATCAATCCACTTTCTAGGAATAAAGGTATTTTGTACATTGACACCATCGGTAGCCACAGTCAATATAGAAAGACAGTTTTACACAGCTGCAAATGTAATGTGCAAGGCAATAAGTAGGGTGACTTTTTCTGCTGAGAAGCAACTGGACTTCTCTACACCTACTGGGGACGCCCAGTATAGGAGAAAGATAGGGAGTACAGGCACAGACGGCTAATCCATCTCCGGGGTATCCTATGCCATGTTTTTGGGGTTTGTTTTTAAGGGGTGTTTCATTGTTTTTTGTGGGTAATGCATGGGTTTTGATAAAATTATTATCATTTTTAAAAGTTTTCTAATAAATAGATTTTTTGATGATTAAATTGGAGTTGTGTTGCATGATGTATTGCTGCTAAAGGCACTCTGTTGTATTTCCATTTGATCGTATAGAGGCACAATTCCACCCCCCCCCCCCCTTTGGCATTTTTTCTGTTCCTCTTTTCCTTTTCATTTTTTTGTATTTTTTGTTTGGACACATCGCGCCCCCAGGTCCTTGAATTAATTGTTCATTAGAAAAATGTATGCTGGCCACAAAAGTGATGGAAAAGATGTTTCAAGGGGTCTAAAAACTGGAGGGGGGCATGGCGGAGTGGGATAGACGCCAAAAGGGCCGAAATCACATTGAATTCTAAATTGCAGGCCTAAAGTGCTTTAAAACATCTTGCATGTGTATACATCAATCAGGGAGTGTAATTAGAGTTCTGCTTCACACTGACACACAAAACTCACTGTGTAATGCACCACAAACAGCTGTTTGTGTAGTGTCAGCCGTGCTGGACTGGTGCGCAACATGGCCAGAGTGCAAGCCGTGGCGGTTTTCAAGCCCAGTGCTTTAAAACATCTTGCATGTGTATACATCAATCAGGGAGTGTAATTAGAGTACTGCTTCACACTGATACACCAAACTCACTGTGTAACGCACCGCAAACAGCTGTTTGTGTAGTGACGGGCGTGCTGGAGTGGTGCACTCCATGGCCACAGTGCAGGCCAAGGCGGTTTCCAAGCCCATATGGTCACTGGGCTGAGGTAGCTGAATGACAGAACAGTGACTGTCCAGCTGATCAAATTTGGTCTGTCCACAATGAAGCAAAGACCGAGACCTTATTATCTTGAGTGTGCCCCCCCCCCCCCGAGACACTTATATAGCTGGCGGTCATTGCTTCATTGTGATACGCAAGGCCCTTCACCGCTGCAAGGTATTGATCATGAAGGGGAATTGGCACATGTACATGCCTTTTGTTTTATTGTTGCAGCTGCAGTGCAGCCAGAAAAATTAGGCAGGCATGTACACTAGGGATGCTCATTCGGATTCCAAGGAAATGCAATTTCCGAAATTCTGATCAGAAATTGCATTTCCGCATCGGAATGCGGAAATCAGTAATGCAAGTGCCGTAGGCGGATTTCCGCCGGAAATCGTGGAAATTTCCGCCGGAAATCGCGGAAATTCCACCCGAATTTAACATCGATTTTCTCAAAAACTATAAGGTCTTTCTGAAAAATGTTTTTTGCATCTTGTTCACAAGATTCGGTTTAATAAACCTTGAAAATTTGGTGTTTATAGGACTTAAGGGGGCTTTCCTATTAACCGCTAAAGTTGACGGATTTTTACTGTAATGCAAAATGCAGAAAATCTGCATCTGCCTATTTTCTGCATTTTACATTACAGTAAAAATCCGCCGACTTTAGTTAGAGTTAATAGCAGAGCCCCCGTAAGTCCTAGAAACATCAACTTTTCAGGGTTTATTAAACAGAATCTGCTGAACAAGATGCAAACAAAGTTTTCAAAAAGACCTTATAGTTTTTGAGAAAATCGATGTTAAAGTCGGGCGGAATTTCCGCGATTTCCGGCGACAATTCCACCTTGGAATGCGGAAATTGGTAGCAGAAAGCGGAATCGGTAATCGGTACATGACAGAATGCGGATTTACCGCGGAATCGGAAATTGGCATTCCGACCATCCCTAATGTACACACTCTAGAAAAATTTGTACAGCGTCCGCTGCTAGCAGCGGCCTTAAAAATTCAGGAATCCACCTGGAGACCTGAACCATGTTGGTGGTGGCGGAGAAGGCAGTCAAGCTGCCTGCAGACAGAGGTGCTGTGTGGGGAGCGACTTAGTCTTGGGGCAGGCAGTAGGCCTCCGGGATCCATGCCTCATTCATTTTGATAAAAGGTCATGTACTGAACACA
This sequence comes from Hyperolius riggenbachi, assembly GCF_040937935.1. Classification (NCBI taxonomy): domain Eukaryota; kingdom Metazoa; phylum Chordata; class Amphibia; order Anura; family Hyperoliidae; genus Hyperolius; species Hyperolius riggenbachi. Next base: position 34,582,060 of record NC_090657.1, on the reverse strand, counting down.
TTTGTGACTTAGGTGACTTCTCTTCTCAGTGACAATGCCTCCAGCTGCACTGAAGGTCCTTTCTGATAGGACGCTTGAGGCAGGGCAAGACAGAAGTTGGATGGCAAATTTGGACAGCTCTGGCCACCACGGGTCAAGCCTGCACACCCAGTAGTCCAAGTATTCATTTTTGCTCACAGCCTCTACATCCACACTTAAGGCCAGGTAGTCAGCTACCTGCCGGTCCAGGCATTAGTGGAGGGTGGATCAGGAAGCGGTAAGGCGAGGCGTTAAGTCCTCCTCCTCCCCCAGCCATGAACAATACCACGGGAACGTTGAGCAGCACAAGCCCCCTGCGATGCCTGCTGCGGTTGTTTTTCTGCTGCTGCCTCCTCCTCCTCCTCCAAAGAAACACCTTCCTCATCATCCGAGTCTGACTCCTCTTCCCCACAGGACTCTTCCTCCTCCTCCCCCCTCTGTGCTGCCGCAGGTATTGAGGAAACATCTGGTGCTGCTGAAAATTGCTCCCACAACTGTTCCTCCCATAACTGTTCCTCTTCAAGCTCCTCCACAGCTTGATCCACCACTCTACGCACGGCACGCTCCAGGAAGTAAGAGTACGGGATCAAGTCGCTGATGGTGACTTCACTGCGACTCACCAGGTTGGTCACCTCCTCAAACAGCCGCATGAGCCTGCATGCATTTTGCATCAGTGTCCATTTATTGGGCCAGAACATCCCCATCTCCCCAGATTGTGTCCTTCTACTGAAATTGTAGAGGTACTGGGTGACGGCTTTCTCCTGTTCTAGCAGGCGAGAGAACATAAGGAGGGTCGAATTCCAGCGAGTTTATTGCAAATGAGGCGTTTTTCGCATGCAATTGCCCAAAATCTCGGCTGTTTTCACGCAAAAATTAGCGTTTTTGTGCAAAAACGGCTGTGATTTTGCGTGCAAATTCACGTTTGCGCGCAAAAAATGTTACGCGCGTTTGGGCCGGTTCAAGTAAAAATTGGGCCCTAGGGCAAAATTAGCCTGGGGGCCCCCAACAGACACTCTGACCAAAAAGTGCCATTAGAGGCCCTTTGTTGCAGCCAAATTTTCCTCCTGGGCCCCTGAGCTGGCTAGTGACTCTCCCCCAATCACCTCCCAACTTAACAGACTCTGCAGAGACCCTGGGGAGCAACAGTTAAGATGGGGGAGGGACACATTGGGGTCTCCTACAGACTCTGGGGCCCTGGGGCAATTGCCCATTTCTTCCTATGGTAGCTCCGGCCCTGCGCGCGCTATAACGCGAGAGTTATCACGGCATCTATATGCATCTGCAGCAATACCCTTTTGCAACAATAATATACTTTTTATATATTTTTTATTCATGCATCTGCAACAACGTACTTTACTAGTCTACGTAAGCCCGTTTAAAAACCCGCTGCTCCATGTTAGTGCGCATGCGTGCACCCATCCACCCGGCTCCCTGGCCCATCCTTCTGTCCCAACAGTTGACTGTACTGCGCACATGCGCAGTACACAAAACCACAGACACACAGACAGGGAAGGATGATGACACAGGGACAGTTAGGTTTTATTATAGAGGATATATGCATCTGCAACAACATACTTTTTATATGCATCTGTATTTGCAACAACAACATACTTTTTAACTGCATCTGCAATCTCCTTTATGGTGCCCATACACGATACAATAAAAACGTTCGATTTTCCCATTTATTCGATCTAAATGATCAAATCGAATGAAAGGTGAAAATCTTTTTTTTTTTTTTTTTTTGATAAAGAAATCCGAACGATTATCCTGTTTTTTCGAGAAAAAACTGATTGGACATGCTGGAGAAATCTTTATATTCGATCTAACGGAATAATCGAACTAAATTATGTAATCGAAAAAAAATGAAAAATTGTACCATGTATGGCCACCTTTAGAGGCGTTCACCTTCCGGTTGCGGTGTTATCAACAACCAAGAAGGACCAACCAGGAGTGCGACCAACCAGTGCCAGAAACAGGGACGGACCGGGGGGGGGGCAGGCGGGTACCTTGCCCCAGGCACAGTTTGTTGAATTCTTAAAATGGCGCAAAATTTGGATGGGGAATGGCAGTTTATGCGCCAAAACCTGATCTTTAGGTGCCAAAACCTGACCTTTAGGTGCCAAAACTGGATGGGAAATGGCAGTTTAGGCGCCAAAACCTGACCTTCAGGCGCCTAAACTGCCGTTCCCCATCCAGTTTTGGCACCTAAAGGTCAGGTTTTGGCGCCTACTGCCTGACCTTTAGGCGCCAAAACCTGACCTTGCCCCAGGCGCAACTTGGTCTAGATATGTCCCTGGCCAGAAGGACCGGGAATACCGAGTGGGGGCGGTTATTTCCCCGATGGCGATATACAGTGGTTGCAGGGACTGCAACGCACCTTTGTGTGTAATACTCTTATACTACAAGCAAGATTCAATCCCTTGTAGCACTCACAAAGGGGTCAATTCACTAAAGTAAATAGCGCGAGTAACCTCCTGTTACTCGCTCTATTTCCACAGCGTGCGCATGATGCGCTGCATGCTACGCATGCTAATTGTCAAGGCGTACTTGTGATAATGTTTACCCAATAAACTGCCTGTGTCCTGTCCTCTATAGTGATTGGACCCGCAGGGGCTCAGGGAGGGAGGAGATGAGCGCTCCTTATATGCTGGGAGGAGGCTTAAAGGAAACCAGAGACGGGAAAAGTAAAAAAATGCATACATACCTGGGGCTTCCTCCAGCCCCATCCACTCCGATCGCTCCCATGCAGCTGTCCTCCGCTATCTGCAGCTACGAGAACCGGTCCTGTCACTGACGTCACAGGAGCCAGCCTACGCAGGAGAAGTGCGCCCTCTATGTATCGCTCCAACAGCTGCTGGAGAGATACACAAACAACTTACTTCTCTTAAGGGACTCTGAGCACCTCTCCTGGGCAGGCCTTTAAGACTCCTACCAGTACTGCAAAGTACTTAAACATGCATACCTTCCTGTAGCTTGTGCTCTCCTCTTTCATTTGATGTCTGAATCGCCGTTGTACTCCAAATAGTTTTTGTTCGATTTTAATTTAAAAATCGCAGTTGCCATCTTGGCGATGTTATAACTTCCGGGTCACCCCTGTCTTCTCTATTAGAGAAGTGCATCACTGAATGAAGCAGGAAGAGGAAGTGACACGCATGGCCATTGCAAGAGGCTCCTCCAGAGGGGTCATAGCACGACTTTGTTGGAAGTTGTCTGTCTTAACTGCATGCCCATGAGAGGTGCTCGGAGTCCCTTTACGCTAGACTGGCTCCGACTGATGGCAGTGCAGGGACCTGGTTCCCGAAGCTGTGGGCAGCGAAGGACAGCGGCGTTGGAGCGATCCAGGTGTATGAGGCTGGAGGAAGACCTAGGTATGTATACATTTTTTTTACTGTTCATCTCTGGTTCACTTTAAGGTAATAGCATTCGCTCTGCTGCACTACCTGCCGCATAGTGGCTAATAGCGTGAGTAGCATGCACCATATTACATTTAAAGCACACTGTGGAAATAGTGCCAGTAACAGGAGGTTACCCGCACTGTTTCCTTTAGTGAATCAACCCCAATGGTTGCTATTTAACCTCTTGAGGACCACAGGTTTATACCCCCTGGTGACCAGGTGATTTTTTTTACAATCCAGCACTTTGCCGTTTTAACGCATTATTGCTCAACCATAGAACTTAACACACAAATTAATTTTGCTAATTGGTGCTAATCGGCGTTAGGCAGCCGCGGAGGCGCCACTCTCCCACCGCCCATCTGCGTGAGGAGAAGGTTAAAGAACAACTGAAGTGAAAAGAATGTGGAGGCTTCCATATTTATTTCCTTTGAGGCTGCTTACACACCAAGACGTTACAGGCGCACGTTAGTGCGCCTGTAACGCTCCCCCAACGCACAGCAATGTAACACAAGTGGGCTGTTCACACAGCCCACGTTGCGTTACATGTAACGCTGCACGTTCTGTGCAAAGTGCAGCATGCTACGGCGTTGAAGCGGCTATAGCCGCGTTAGACTGTTTGCACATGTGCAGTGGGGGGCGGAGAGGAGGCGGGGAGAGCCAGCTACAGTAGCCGCGCACATGGCTACTTAATATTCACTGCACTGGCGGGCGCTGATTGGCCGGCGGGACCACGTGATGCGGAGTGTCTCGCTCCGCATCACGTGGTCCCGCTGGCCAATCAGCGCCACTCTGGGAGACATTATAGGACTCGAGCCGCCTAACGCGGCTCACTCTACCGTCGGCTCTTGCAGCACCATACGTTGTGTTAGGTGCACGTTATGCGACCTTAACGTGCCACCTAATGCAACGTCTTGGTGTGCAAGAAGCCTGAAACAATACCACTTGCCTGGCAGTCCTGCTGATCTATTTGGCTGCAATAGTATCTGCATAGAACCAGAAACAAGCATGCGGATAATTTTGTCAGATATGACAATAATGTCAGAAACACCTGATCTGCTGCATGCTTGTTCAGGGGCTGTGGCTAAAATTATAGGAGACAGAGGATAAGCAGGATAGGCAGGTAACTGGGAGGCTTTGTTCCCATCTAAAATCGCAATCACTGACGCCAGCAATTTGCAATTTTGTGCACGACTTGTGCACGACTGCGCCCTACGATTTTTGATAAATCGCTTTTTTTTTCACTTCCTGATGCAAGTCAGGAAGTGAACTCTTTGACCCGGAAAATAATAAATACAATGGCTATCATTCATAAAGCATTCCCGCATGCTGTAATGCTGAAAACAGCTGACTCTACCGAGCACTTAGCAAAATGTCCATTCATAAGGCTGGTTTCACAGTGGGACGTTACAGGCACACGTTAGAGCAGCCTGTAACGCACGCCACCGCACAGCAATGAAATATTAATGGGCTGTTCACAGTGCCCACGTTGCGTTACTTAGTAACGCTGCGCCATAAGACAACGTACTGCATGCAGTACTTTATAAGCGGCAGAGCCGCGTTAGACTGCTTGCACATGCTCAGTAACGTTGGGGAGGAGTGGAGAGCGGCCGGCCACATGGCTAATTAATATTCACTGCACTCAGTGACGTGCAGTGTTTACTTCCTGGAGCGGCTGCTCTGTGCGGCGATTGGCCGGGCGGGACCATGTGATGCCGCATGCGTCCAAGAGTACTCATCACGGACGCCAGAGTGAGATGCACAACGCAGCTCACTCTGACGTCCACAGCAGAGAGCACCAAGCGTTGCGTTAGGGGCATGTTATGCGACCATAACAACCCCTAAAACGCAATGTCCTGGTGTGAAACTAGCCTAAAAGCTGTTACCGAATGAAAAGCTGACATTCCCGAGCAGAGCGATAAATTACCGCCTTGTGTGGTGATTATCTCAACACATGTCACTAAATGTCAATTCATAAAGATTAGAGCAGGTGGTATCAGGACGAAGAATAGCGCTCCCTTGGAAGAGGCTATAAGCATGCGGGAACAGCTAAGATAATGGAGACAGATCTCCCAGGCAGCAGCAGATGAGAGCAGAACAAAATAGGCTTTCCAGAATACCCAGGCTGTGTTTTTTAACCCCTTGAGTACCTGTTTTCAGATATATTTCACATCAGAAAGCCTGCATGTGTAACATTTCTTGAAGTTCTTCTAAGCTGTGGCAATTAAATAGATTGTTTAGAAAGACTAATAGACAGATTTAGCACAGATTCAGGGCAAACAGAGGCTATTTAAAAAAAATGCACATCTAAAGGGAAGCTGGGGCTGCCTCTTTTATTTTAAGGCTGTGTCTGCAGGAGAAAATGTAACAACTCAGGCAGCTTCTCATGTTACCGCCAGCCTAGTTCTGAAAATCACAGCACTGCTATCGCAACTTTAAACATTTTTATGAAGTCTAAAATACCGAATGCGGTATTTTCCCGCCCGGATTTTTTTTACCGAACACAATTTTATGAATGATAGCCAATGTATTTCTTTTTAAAAGTGCTGGAAAATCGATATACAAAGTGTTTTTTTCAAACGCTTTGCGATTTCCCTATACCTTCCATTGAGCAGAAATGCTCAGAAAATGGTACAGGCAGCGCTTTGCTGAGTGGACCAGAAACAAACCTTTCAGATGTGCACACTCTCATAGGGAATCATTACACAAGCTGTCACAGGAGCCCTAGTGGCTGACCGCACTTAGCCTTCTAAACGGTGCCAGCGCACAGATCGTGCGAACTCTGGTCGCAGTCAATGCGCAGGAACCGTTAAGAATTAGCCGCAGACAACTCAGAAGGGAGCCTGTGAGACACGGGTAATTACAACGTCACCTACTGGTTCAGAGTAAACTGCCACCACCGCGGTTACTATGGGACCGTGGGGCCCACTAACTGACTGACTAATCCTGCGAATAAAACGGTTAAACACACGATATTCTGTCTAGCCAACAACAAACAAACAGTAGCGTATCTTCAGAGACCCGGGATCATTTCTGTGTGTGCTGATAAGCAGGGTAGCGAAACAGTGAATGACTTGGGGAAAGTCGTTTATTCACGCAATATAAATAATTAATATATACAGACAATTATGAAAATCAACAATTATTAAAACAGTAATAGCCAGTATGAAAAATAAAAGAAGGGAGAAAAATACTTAGTTCCTGGAAAGATGTCCTGTTTGTGGGAAAAATCAGAGTTCTGGTTTCCAATCAAGTTCAAGCAAACGGTTTCAAGTTCTTAGAGTTCTTTGTTCAGATGGGTCAGCAAAATGGCCACCAGCCCTATGTCCTCTGGCTGGCAGCAGATTGTCATGAAGATGGTAAAGGGAGGAAACCTCTTCCCAGGCAGCTCATTCACTTTTTATGGAGCTGAGCTCAGAGGCGGGCTCCCAGAGTCGGCCCTCCAGGCCGGACTATGGTAATCACATGTGGGCAGGGGCTTTAGCAACCTCATAATCCTGACATGTTCCCTAGGCAGACCTGCGCGGCCGGCCCACAAATAATAAGTACATATTCTCGATCCCCAGAACCTACCGATTAATATGATATCAAACTTGGGCATGTTTGCATGCCTGGTTAAAAAACGGTGGAATTCCCAGAGTTCTGTTTAGGACAGTGGCCCAAATTTAATATCAAAACACTCACAAGATCCGGACCAGCAGAATGATATAACTTTCACATTTCTCACCTGAACGGTATTGCTTAAACATGCTCAAAATACTAAACTCCATGCTTTCTAATATGGCTCCGGCCGGTCTGAGCAGAGCAGATTTTTTGAATAGCCCCCTGCTGGGAGCTCATCTTGTCTTCCCCAAATGGCAGAGTGAGTTCTCTGCTGACTAATTAACATCTAGGTGTCACCTGGTTCCCAGAGCCAAAAGGGAAATTGTGCCTTCCACAGGGAATATGTCCAAGCTAATTAACACCTTCCCCCCAGGCTGTCACTGTAGCTTAGGAACAGCTGGGGAATCTGTCTTAGCTGAGGGATACTTCTTATCAAATCTTGGTTCTATTGACCTGAAGCGCAATCGATGCGGGAATCGAGTGCGATCGTTCTTTACTTCACGGGCGGTGCCAGGACGCGCCTGCGTCCCCGCAACCGTCCGTGACACAAGCTTTTTAGGGCGATTTTCAAAATCGCCGGCGCTTGAAAAAAGGGCAAAAAGGGCCTTAGGTGTGAATGAGCCCTTATTGCTTAAGGCTACTTACACACCAAGACGTTGCGTTTTAGGGAAGGTTATGGTCGCATAACGTGCACCTAACGCGACGCATGGTGGTGCGGGAGAGGACGGTTGAGTGAGCCGCGTTATGCGGCTCTATCCGCATAAGGTCTCCCAGGGTGGTGCTGATTGGCCGGCGGGACCACATGATGCGGAGCGAGACACTCCGCATCACGTGGTCCCGCCGGCCGATCAGCGGCCGCCAGTGCAGTGCATATTAAGTAGCCATGTGCGCGGCTACAGTAGCGGCATCTCCCCGCCTCCTCTCCGCCCCCCCCACTGAGCATGTGCAAACAGTCTAACGCGGCTAAAGCCGCTAGAACGCACAGCATGCTGCACTTTCACTACAACGTGCAGCGTTACATGTAACGCAACGTGGGCAGTGTGAACAACCCACTTGTGTTACATTGCTGTGCGTTGGGGGAGCGTTACAGGCTGCACTAACGTGCGCCTGTAACGTCCCTGTGTGGAAGCAGCCTAAAAGGAGATAAATATGGCAGCCTCCACATACCTCTCACTACAGTTGTCCTTTAAATAAGCATACGTTACCATTTATATTGTGATCTTGTAGTACTGTTTATTCACCACAAGATGGAGTGCACAGTTTCATTCAATACAAGAAATTTCCAGAAGGAAGAGAGGAAAAAGGAAGTGAGGGAGAGACTGGCTTAGAGGCTGGGTGGACAGAACAAACAAGGAGCAGAAAGATGTTCTGAGGTTTTCATCTAGTGCTGAGGAAACGTTTATTAGTATCTAGAACTGATTGCTCAACCGCTGGATTCTCTCCTGTGAACTCTTTGCAGTGGGCCTCAGCAGAAGAGGTCTCCACTGCTGCAGAACCCGCTTGCTGTTTGGAAGCCACTGTACCTGCATATCGGTGGAGCTGTTTGGTACATCCTGCTTGCTACACAATTGCATCAGCACCGTGGTAGGGCCTGTGGCCAACTCTACATGTTATTGCAGTACTGGGTCATAGATTGAGAGAATGGCCTCCATTCATAAAAGGCTTTGCGGTAAAAAAAAAATCTGGGAGTGAAAATACAGCATTCGGTATTTTAGACTTCTGTGTGCTAATTCATAAAAATGTTCACAGCTGGGATAGAAATGCGGTATTTTCCCAAAGCCCAGCTGTCGGTAACAAGAGGAATGTAGCTGGCAGATTTGTTACATTTAGCTGTTCTCCGTGCAGAGAAAAGAGGCAGATAAAAGAGGCATCCCAGCTTCAGTTTAGATGTGCATGTTTAGTTTTACTGCCTCTCCTTGCTCTGAATCTGTCTATTAGTCTTTCTAAACACTCTATTTAAAGCGACTCCGAGCGCTAAATAAAAACGAAATTGGTACTCACCTGGGGCTTTCTGCAGCCCACCGGAGGTCGGGAGGTCCCACGGCATCCATCTGGCTCTTTTCCCAGGGCCTGGCCAGAAATGGCTCCCCGGCGGCTCCCGGCGACACTGGGCCCGAGTGTCTGGCTCCTTCTTCCTGAAACGTCACGTCTGTCGTCACCACGCTGGCCGCATTGTGTCATCACGGCGGCTGGCGTGACAGTACTGCGCATGCGCAGTTTAATCGCGCATGTGCAGTACTATCATGCCGGCCGCCGGCGTGGTGACAACAGACGTGACGTTTCAGGAAGAAGGAGCCCGACACTTGGGGCCAGTGGCGTCGGGAGCCGCCGGGGAGCCATTTCTGACCAGGGCCTGGGAGAAGAGCCAGATGGACGTCGTGGGACCTCCTGACCTACGGTGGGCTGCAGAAAGCCCCAGGTGAGTACAAATTTCGTTTTTATTTAGAGCTCGGAGTCCCTTTTAATTGCCACAGCTCAGACGAACTTCAAGAAACTTTACACATGCCAGGCTTGATGTTCACCTCCAGCAAATGTACATCTGAAAAACAGGAACGCTAGAGGTTAAAAACACAGCCTGGGGGTATTCAGGGAAGCCTTATTTGTTCCGATCGCTGTGCTGCTGCCTGTGTCTCACTGCTGCTGCTGAGTCTCCATTCATCCCTGCACTTACCGCTTTCTTATAACCTCTTCATAGCAGTCGGTTTTCTCCGTGTCATTACCGGACTGCTCTAATCTTTATGAATTGACATTTACTGACATGTGCTGGAGGTGTTCACCGCACAAAGGCCTCTATTCATAAAGCATTCCCGCATGCTTACCGCTGCAAACAGATGACTTTCCCGACCTATTTAGCAATGTGTTCATTCTTAAAAGCTGTTTCCGCATGAAAAGATACAATTCCTGAGCAGTGCGGGGAAATTACCGCCTTGTGCGGAGATTATCACAACACGTCAGCAGGCGGAATGTGTAAGGAGGCTGTTTAGATAAGGCGATAAGCCAGGGGTAACAGTCAAGATAACAGCAAGTGAATGAGAAAGACCTCCTAGGCAGCTGCAGTGAGAGGAGAGCAGACAAGGCATTCCAGAATAACAAGGCTGTGTTTTTTTAACCCCTTGGGTACCTGTTTTCAGATAAATTTCACATTAGAAAGCCTGCATGTGTAACATTTATTGAAGTTCTTCTAAGCTGCAGCAATTAAATAGATTGTTTAGGAAGACTAATAGACAGATTCAGTGCAGATTCAGGAGGAGAGGCAGAAAATGCACATATAAAGGGATGCTGGAGCTGCCTCCTTTATACTAACACTGTCTCTGCAGGAGAAAATGTATCAACTCAGCCAGAAAATGTAACAACTCAGCAGCACTGCCAGTTTAGTGCGGGAATTCCCTGACCTATTATCGCAAGTGTAAACATTTATATGAATTAGCACACAAACGTGTAAAATACCGATGCAGTGGTTTCCCTCCAAGATTTTTTTTTACCGCAAATGTTTTATGAATAGAGCCCACTGAAGGTTAATTCATAAAGATTAGAGCAGGCAGACAGGCAAGCTAATGGAGAGACAGATCTCCCGGGCAGCTGCAGTCAGAGCAGAACAAAAACTGCATCCTGGAATACCAAGGCTGTGTTTTTCTTAACCCCTTGGGTACCTGTTTTCAGACAAACTTCACATCAGAAAGCCTGCATGTGTAACATTTCTGGAACTTCTTCTAAGCTGTGGCAATTAAATAGACTGTTTAGAAAGACTAATATACAGATTCAGAGAAGATTCGGGGCAAGCAGAGGCAGTTTTATAAAGGATGCACATGTAAAGGGTTGCTGGGGCTGCCTCCTTTATAGAAACTGTCTTTGCACAGAGAAATGTATCAACTCAGCCAGCAAATGTAACAACTCAGCCAGCAAGTGCGGGAATTCCCCGACCTATTATCACAAGTGTAAACTTTTTATGAATTAGCACACAAAAATCTAAAATACCGATGCAGTGTTTTCCCTCCAAGATTTTTTTTAACACAAATGTTTTTTGAATAGAGCCCAACGTGGTAATTTACCTCACTTCTCGGTAATTGTAGCTTTTCATGCAGTAAGGCCTGGTGCATACCAAAAACCGCTAGCAGATCCGCAAAATGCTAGCAGATTTTGAAACGCTTTTTCTTCTTTTTCTGTAGCGTTTCAGCTAGCATTTTGCGGTTTTGTGAAGTGTTTTTGGTGTAGTAGATTTCATGTATTGTTACAGTAAAGCTGTTACTGAACAGCTACTGTAACAAAAAACGCCTGGCAAACCGCTCTGAAGTGCCGTTTTTCAAAACGGTTTGCGTTTTTCCTATACTTAACATTGAGGCAGAAACGCATCCGCAATCCAAAATCTGCAGCAGCCCGGGAGTATGCGTTTCTGCAAAACGCCTCCCGCTCTGGTGGGCACCAGCCCATTGAAATACATTACCCTAGCGGATCCACACCCGCAAGCGGATCGCAAACCGCAGCAGAACCGCTCTGGTGTGCACTAGGCCTAACAGGGTTTATGAATTGATATTTTGCTAAGTGCTCGGTAAAGTCAGCTGTTTTCTGCATTACCGCATGCGGTAATACTTTATGAATCGAAGCCAATGTTACATTCATGGAACTGAAACTGTTTAGAATTTAGCCCCAACAGTACTGGCTATCATATGTGGCGACGTTGTTTATTTTTACCACTTCAGTGAGGAGTCTGTTCCTCACACTGCGTCAATAGGTTCCCTTGTTTTACATGAGCTCCAACAGGGCCCCAATGTTAAAGGAGCATACACACGCTCAACCAAACTGCCTGATTGGCCTCAATTCCCTAAGCAGTTTAGACTAGCCTACTGATGGTTTGGTCAGTTGCATCAAAGGGGAATTCACTATTACCAAATGGCTTAGACCTGATTTTAGACCTGGTCTAAAACATTTGGTAAAGCAGGGGAAATGATCAAAAGATGCAATTCACAAACGACTAGCTATGACTGACGTCCTTCTCCTCTGATGAGCTTTCCTCTGGATACAATTAAACTCATGCATAATTAATTCAAATGGTTCCATCCTCACATCTAAAATACCTCACAGAAATACTTTACCGACAGAAATCAGCTGGTCTAATCTCTGTCAGATAAAGTGGGCGTGGTTACTCCTTGTTTGCCTTTGTGAATTGCATCTTCTGATCATTTCCCCTGCTTTAGGCCCGGTTCACATTAGCGTTTTTTTTCTGGAACGTAACCGGAACATATACTGTACAAACAGAACGGATGTGAAAGGATGCAATGTTAACCTATGGATCCATTCACATGCGTCTGTTGGTACGGATACGTTCTGTATGTTCCGGTCCCTGGACCTAAAAATTGCTGCAGGCCCTAACTTTCCGGACCGTTCTGCTTAGCGGAATGGATTCGGACACAAATGCAGCAGCATTGTGTATGCAATGGGAAACGGAACGTTTCTTCACACTAGTGAAGAAACGGACCATTCCACGGGGGATGCGGGCATGGGACGACGCGAATCTAGCGACAGGAGGGTGAGGGGAGGGTGCATCACAGCAGTGGGATGGGTGGGTGAGGGAGGGTTTATACATACCTAATCTTCTGTAGCAGCCGGCGGTAGAGGCTTCCGTCGTCTTGCACGTCATATGACTACATGACGCTCTGTGTAGTCACAGCGGAAGAAGAGGACCCCTCTACCGCCGGCTACTACAGAAGATTAGGTATGTATATGCTGAGTGAAAACGGATCCAATCAATGATTGATCGGATCCGTTTTCATATGTGAACCGAGCCACGGACTGAGCCATCCGGATCCGGTGAAGCAGAGACCGGATCCGCTCACCGGATACTTTTGGCTCATTTTGCAGATGTGAACCGGGCCTTACCGACCTAATTACCGAATGTTTTACAACAGGCTCGACTGAGGTGGTTTGCCCAATCCAACTGTCAGATCTATTCACACGAATGTTGGTCTGATATAGTGCAGTTGATGCATTTGAACTACTTCTAAACGACTTGTACTTGTTTTGAATGTGTAGTCCATCATTCCGCTTGCGTGTGCAGTATGTAAATGAGTTAGTTGTTTATCCACTTGGATGTGTGAACGTGCAGGTCATGCGGTACGTCAGGTTGTGCGAGTGGTTGTGTGCACGTTGTGTGCTAGTTGGACGTGTGTACGTAGCTTTGAGATTAACCTAGCGATGTATGGGCAGATTCAACCCAGGCACAAATTTCTCTCTCTCTCTAATCGAATCTGATGAGAGAGAGAGAGATCTGTCAGCTGCCCATACACCACAGGCAATTACTGATAAATGTCATCCTGAAATTGATCCAGAATTGGCCTTGTGTACCGCATCACCCGCCTCACCACTGTGCCCCCCCCCCCGGTGCCCAGTGTAAAGTATACATTACCTGTCCGCGGCATCCACTTGTCCTTCGCTGGCTTATGGGATTCCTCCGTCATACACGCGTGCCCCACGTGGTTTCCTATTACGGGCATGCGTTTGTGATGTCACTCACGCGCCCTTACTAGGAAATCACATGGAGCATGAGGGTATAGAGAGAGGAATGTCCCCAGAGCAGCAGAGGGACAAGCGCAGGCCAAGGACAGATAATGTGTACTTTACACTGGGCACTGGGGGGACATTTTACACCCCAGCGTTGGGGGTTTTGTCGTGTTCGTCGCAAAATTGCACGCATCGCTGTGCACACGATCGAGCAAGTCGGCCCGAACGAGAATGCAACCCAATTTTCATCCCGCAATTGGTCGCATTGTCGGTTGGGGATGCACTTGGCGGCATGGTTTTTTTTTGGGGGGGACGGGGGACGGTGGCGGGGGGCTTAGGGCCACCTGTTTGTTTGCCCCTCCTAGCTAAATAGTCCCAGTCCTTTCCTGGGATGTTGCCATTATCCTACAAGACATTTGTAGTTACGTCCTAGTCAGTGAAAATCACTGAAATTAAAATTGACATCCCCGACTGAGCACAACACACCAAAGCTTCCTGGTACAGAAACTGCCAAGTTATCTGGGTTAAAAATTGCCTTTAACACTAATAGCATGTTGCAAACAAAGAGAAAGAAATGTATTGTTAGGAAGGACCCCAGGATGAAGCAGGGGGTATCAGCACAGTACCGAGTGCCAAAACTGAGCGCTGCTATAGCATTAATGCTATAATGCGTAGGGCGCAACACGGTAATACGATTTTGGAGATTAGCAGACCCTGAATTACATCTGCCTCTGAGTTGCTATGGCCAGGGGCGCCTCTAGTCATTTTGTCACCCCAGGCAAGAAAACCTGTGGTGCTCCTCATGTAAATAATCGTAATGCGGCAGTGTTTCACCAGAAAATAATCATAACGCAGCAATGTTTCACTAGAAAATAATTGTAATGCAGCAATGTTTCACCAGAAAACAATTGTAATGCAGCAATGTTTCACCAGAAAATAATTGTAACGCAGCAATGTTTCACTAGAAAATAATAATAATGCAGCAATGTTTCACCACAAAATAATCATAATAGGGCAATGTTTCACCACAAAATAATCATAACGCAGCAATGAGCAATGTTTCACTAGAAAACAATCGTAACACAGCAGTGTTTTACCAGAAAATAATCCTAATGCAGCAATGTTTCACTAGAAAATAATCATAATGCAGCAATGCTTCACCAGAAAATAATTATAACGCAGTAATGAGCAATGTTTCACTAGAAAACAATCGTAAAGCAGCAATGTTTCACCAGAAAATAATCGTAATGTGACATCTCACCAGAAAATAATCGTAATTCAGCATTGTTTCACTAGAAAATAATCGTAATGTGGGCAGCGTTTAACCAGAAAATAATCGTAATGCAGCAATGTTTCACCAGAAAATAATCATAACGCAGCAATGAGCAATGTTTCACTAGAAAACAATCGTAACGCAGCAATGTTTCATCAGAAAGTAATCAGAATGCAGCAATGTTTCACTAGAAAATAATCGTAATGCAGCAATGTTTCACCAGAAAAGAATTGTAATGCAGCAATGCTTCACCAGAAAACAATTGTAATGCCACCAGAAAATAATCGTAATGTGGGCAGCATTTCACTGGAAAATAATCGTAATGCAGCAATGTTTCACCAGAAAACAATCGTAATGCAGCGAAGTTTGACCAGGAAATAATTGTAACGCAGCAAATATTTCACCAGAAAATGATCATAATGTGACATTTCACCAGAAAATAATCATAATGCAGCAATGTTTCACCACAAAATAATCGTAATGTGGGCAGCATTTCATCGGAAAACAATCGTAATGCAGCGGTGTTTCACCAGGAAATAATTGTAACGCAGCAAATATTTCACCAGAAAATGATCATAATGTGACATTTCACCAGAAAATAATCATAATGCAGCAATGTTTCACCAGAAAATAATCGTAATGCAGCAATGAGCAATGTTTCACTAGAAAACAATCGTAACGCAGCAATGTTTCACCAGAAAGTAATCATAATGCAGCAATTTTTCACTAGAAAATAATCGTAATGCAGCAATGCTTCACAAGAAAACAATTGTAATGCCACCAGAAAATAATCGTAATGTGGGCAGCATTTCACTGGAAAATAATCGTAATGCAGCAATGTTTTACCAGAAAACAATCGTAATGCAGCAATGTTTCACCAGAAAACAATCGTAATGCAGCCATGTTTCAACAGAAAATAATTGTAATGCAGCCTTGTTTCAACAGAAACTAATTGTAATGCAGCCATGTTTCACTAGAAAATAATCGTAACGCAGCCATGTTTCACTAGAAGATAATTGTAACGCAGCAATGTTTCACCAGAAAACAATCGTAATGCAGCAATGTTTCACCAGGAAATAATTGTAACGCAGCAAATATTTCACCAGAAAATGATCATAATGTGACATTTCACCAGAAAATAATCATAACGCAGCAATGTTTCAACAGAAAATAATTGTAATGTGGGCAGCATTTCATCGGAAAACAATCATAATGCAGCAATGTTTCACCAGGAAATAATTGTAACGCAGCAAATATTTCACCAGAAAATGATCATAATGTGAAATTTCACCAGAAAATAATCATAATGCAGCAATGTTTCACCAGAAAATAATCATAATGTGGGCAGCATTTCATCAGAAAATAATCGTAATGCAGCAATGTTTTACTAGAAAATAATTGTAACACAGCAAATGTTTCATTAGAAAATAATTGTAATGCAGCAATGTTTCACCAGAAAATAATCGTAATGTGGGCAGCATTTCACTGATAAATAATCATAATGCAGCAATATTTCACCAGAAAATAATTGTAATGCAGCAATGGTTCACCAGAAAATAATCGTAATGCAGCAATGTTTCACCAGAAAATAATTGTAATGCAGCAATGTTAACTAGAAAATAATCGTAACGCAGCCATGTTTCACTAGAAGATAATTGTAATGCAGCAATGTTTCACCAGAAAACAATCGTAATGCAGCAATGTTTCAACAGAAAATAATTGTAATGCAGCCTTGTTTCACCAGAAAATAATCGTAATGCAGCAATGTTTCACCAGAAAATAATCGTAATGTGGGCAGCATTTCACTGATAAATAATCATAATGCAGCAATGTTTCACCAGAAAATAATTGTAATGCAGCAATGGTTCACCAGAAAATAATCGTAATGCAGCAATGCTTCACCAGAAAATAATTGTAATGCAGCAATGTTTCACTAGAAAATAATCGTAACGCAGCCATGTTTCACTAGAAGATAATTGTAATGCAGCAATGTTTCACCAGAAAACAATCGTAATGCAGCAATGTTTCAACAGAAAATAATTGTAATGCAGCCTTGTTTCACCAGAAAATAATCATAATGCAGCAATGTTTCACAAGAAAATAATCGCAATCCAGCAATGTTTTACCAGAAAATAATCGTAAATGCTGCAGCATTTCACTAGAAAATAAACATAATGCAGCTATGTTTCACTAGAAAATAATTGTAATGCAGCAATGTTTCACTAGAAAATAATCACAATGCAGCAATGTTTCACCAGAAAACAATCGTAATGCAGCAATGTTTCACCAGAAAATAGTTGTAACGCAGCAAATGTTTCACTAGAAAATAATTGCAATGCAGCAATGTTTTACCAGAAAATAATCGTAATGTGGCAATGTTTAACCAGAAAATAATACATAATACAACAATGGTGCAGCAAGGTGGCATCGTGGTAAGCGCTCTCGCCTTGCAAGCGCTGGGTCCCCGGTTTGAATCCCAGCCAGGTCAACATCTGCAAGGAGTTTGTAGAGTTCCTCATATGTGATGGCTTCTTAAGTTTCAACACAAGCAGCAGGAGGGAAGAGAGAGGAGTGGACGGGTGGAGAGCAGACATGTTAACCTTGCCACCTCTGCTGTCTAGGAAAAGCAGATCCTGGGGTGAGGATGGTTGGCACAGCGCAGGGATGATGCTGGCAGGAGGAGAGCACAGCAGCAGGAGGGAAGAGAGAGGAGTGGACGGGTGGAGAGCGGACACATTAGCCCTGCCACCTCTGCCATCTAAGAAAAGCAGATCCCGAGCAGAGGATGGTTGGCACAGCGCGGGGATGATGCTGGCAGGAGGAGAGTGCAGCAGCAGGAGCCGGAATGCCACGCATGGCAGCAGTGAGCTAGGTCACCCACACGGGATCGGCTGCCTGACCACTTCCAGTACCACTAGACAGCGGGCACTGCCAGCCAGCCACCAGCCTGGAGCATCATGCACAGGGTAAGAAAGTACTTTCAGTGGCAGAGCCCTGGCATTTATATTTGTAGCCTCTGTCATCTAGCTGATAATGTTTTATAGCTTAACGTTAAATAATATTTATAGCTTATTGTTACATAAGGATAAGCGGCAAAAAAAAAAACAGCTGCATCACAGTGCGCCATTTTTCATAGGAGCCATTGTTGACTGGTCACCTTGCATGGGCTTTCTCTTCTTGGAGGGTCCATGTGATCTAGCACAAGCTATACCATCATAATATGCACATCATAAAAGAGTACATTTACTTTAGAGTATGTCAATTACTTCTGGCTGGTGATGACGTACAAAACACTCTGAGAGGTAAATAATGTTTTGTAATATGAGAAAACAAGGTGATGGTCAGAGACTCCACATCTTTATTAGCTTACTCATTGCCCTCGTAGATGATCATTTAATGACACCAGTCAAGTTAAAAATGTTTGTCTATTTGGCCACATAAAGGTGACCTCATGTTAGGTCATGCTTCATGTGAAAAGCAATCACAGGGTGGAAACTGCATCATTTGAGGAACCGGTTGGGTTGTAGATTGTTCTCCCTTCTCAGCTGAGTTGTGAGAGCATCATGGGCAGCAATACTGACCATCCGTCCTGTGGATTCTACACCGCTGGTAGGGAATATCTAGACTATCCCAAGTACAGAAGTCACGCATCTTCAAAATATGCCAACCCAACTTCATGCACCCCATATGTCCCTCACAATGTGCCTTACTACAGGATACATCATTGCCATGGAGAATCAACAAACGTAGGTGCTGAACGTTCATCTCTTGGTCACTGGGATGTCATGGACAATGCTCACAACAATCGCCAAGCTCACAGGTACCACATAAAGATAAGCTCACGTGACTCAGTGGAATGCAAGAATGGTGAACTGTTAAACATGGATGAAAAGACGACCATGCAGTCACTGAATGGCCGCCTTGCGTCCTACTTAGAAAATGTGAAACTCTTGGAAGAAGAGAATGACATGTTGGAGAAGAAGATCTGCGAGTGGTGTGAAAAATATCCTGGAAAGTTCTACTCTGACTTAGGTCCATATCTACAGATTATTGCTGATCTTCAGAAGCAGGTAAGTTATTGCTCAGTATTATTAGTAGACTACTACTAGAGTGCTCTTCCACATATGAAATCCCAATCATCACCTGTCACTGAAGGCTATAGAGATGACAAGCATTCATTTTCATGCCAATGTGCCTAAATTAGCATGCATATTTTAAGCATAGCCAATTCTGCAGCCAAGTACTCCTTCACTGCTGTACAGTAGTTCCTTCTGTTTAGGGGCATTACATATAGCCATTTTATCATTACCCTGAGTAAGGAAGCCAAATCTTGTATAAGCTCGCACTCCTAAATAAACCTGAACCCAGTTTTGGCAACAAATATTTTATAATTATCCCTTCATGCCATTTAAAATGGTGTCCCCCACCTCAAAGCCCATCTTCCATACCTGCCTACAGTGGTTGTCAGCTTCAGGGACCATGTGACCCTACTGCCCAGGATAATAATTGTGATTCTTAGATCCACCACAGCTCTGATCAGCACTTACAGATCCCACAACCCCCTCCTTTGTGCTGCATCACAGGAAAAACCACACTGATACAACATTACTGTGTCCTCCACCATACTTTCCTACGCAATACCACTTTGTTTCCTGCCAGAGTTGCCTACAGTGGTCCTCAGATTTAGGGTTCATGTGACCTCACTGTCTAGGCTAACATTCATAATAATCTATCCCCTGCTTCTTCTGAGAGCAGGGGAGAGATAAAGGAAGGGCAACAGTCTATATATTTTATTCCTCTGAAACACAGGACAGACTGTCATTATGCTGAGACAAAAACAATAAGTTTTTAAACATAACAACATAAAACTGTGGGATGTCTCATTTTTAGGCGTTGTAGGATACATACAATAGTTTATCATTAATTTCAGGTTCACTTTAAGTACTCCTTGATAGAGATGGCCCGAACCATTCGCCGGGCCAACCTCTGTGGGCCCAGTACTACTTCCGGGTCGTTATGACTCGGAGTAGTGGGCCTGCACTGGCCCGGCGGTGCGCATCCTATATCGCGCTCCTGTTGCCAGGCACTCTCTGCACATGATCGTGATGTCACTCATGACATCACGCACATGCTCAGAAAGTGCCTGGCAACAGGAGCGCGATATAGGACGCGCACTGCCGGGCCAGTGCAGGCGTACTACTCCGGGTCATAACGACCCGGAAGTAGTAGTACTGGGCTCATAGATTCTGAGATGTTCGCCGGCGAACGGTTCGGGAACCGTTCGCAACATCTCTACTCCTTGACACATATATATTTGTTAAAGGACCACTATCGCGAAAATTGTAAAATGTAAAATACATGTAAACATACAAATAAGAAGTATGTTTTTTCCTGAGTAAAATGAGCCATAAATTACTTTTCTCCTGTGTTGCTGTCACTTACAGTAAGCAGTAGAAATCTGACAGAACCGACAGGTTTTGGACTAGTCCATCTTTTCATGGAGGATTCTCCACATGGCCTTTATTATTTCTAAAGAGACAACCCTTGAAAAGGATTTATATAAGGATGCAGACCGCCCATCCCCCCCCCACACACACACACACCTGCTTGCACACCTTCTTTGGCAGTTGGGCAGAACAACTGCCATTTAAGTTCTTTTGAAAATAAAGAAAACCCTGAGAATCCCCCACAAGGAGCTGGGCTAGTCCAAAACCTGTCGGTTCTGTCAGATTTCTTTTACCTACTGTAAGTGACAGCAACATAGGAGAAAAGTGATTTATAGCTTATTTTACTCTGGAAGAAAAGCGCTTATTTGTATGTGTTTACGTTTTTTTTTTATTTTTACGATTTTTGCAACGGTGGTCCTTTAAGTGTACTTGATAATTGTGTATAAAACATTCCGTGATGATTTTATTTATAAAGATATTTTTTATATAATTTGTATTTTATTAATCATAAAACTTTTTATAATGGATTGATTATGACTCTTAAAGTAGCCTTTGAAATCTACTGAAGTATCCCGTTGGGTATGTGAGCCACGGCTGTATGTAACTGTTATCTGTAGATTGGTTATCAGGGTCTAGTTTAAAATGGATCCGAGATAAACTTTTACTCATTGCATAATTGTGTTCCTTTCATATAGGTTATAGGGCATTCCTCAAGCCAAATACTTTTTTTTTTGCTTTGTTTTAATACTCTAATTCCCTATAAACTAAACAAGCCTCGCCCACAGCTCCTTTTGTGCCTTGGCACTGTAGCAAGGGCTTATGGGAGCTCAGTCTGGGCAGGAGCAGGAGGAGGTTACTAGCCATTGATTTCAGAGGCAGAGGGGAGGAGGGGGGAGGAGAGGGGACTGAATTTATACACAGGCAAGCTATTAGCATCTTCAGCCCTCAGCCTGTGACAATGTGACAAACAGAACATGGCTGCCCTCATTGTATCACAGGAATAATTAAACATAAACTGTTGAAGCTGTTTGCAGCTAGATATGCTGTGTAAACTTTAGATAAGATATATAGACAAGTTACTTGTTATAGTTAGTTTTTCATATCGGATCTGCTTTAAGATCCAGGAAGGAATGTGTGAAGAATAATGCAAAAGGGAAGTAGAACCTTGCACTTCCCTCTTTTATTACTTATTGATGCTTATATTAATCACTACCTTGGGCACCTCCTAAACAACACACGTTATACAGTATTCTTGATTTTCTTACTTTGCAATTGACTTACTCTATCTCCCTCCTTCCCTCTATCCTAACCTCTACTTGCAGTTTGGAGTGTGACCAGGAGAACACAGAGATACAAGTGGGTGATGGGTTTTCCCCACAGATGATGAATATAGTTGCAATTGGGTTGTTTAAAGGGGAACTTCAGCCTAAACAAACATACTGTCATTAAGTTACATTAGTTATGTTAATTAGAATAGATAGGTAATATAACCTCTTACCCACCCTGTTTTAAAGGAACAGGCAAATGTTTGTGATTCATGGGGGCTTTCATCTTTGTCATGGGGGCTGCCATCTTTTTGGTTGAAAGGAGGTGACAAGGAGCATGAGACACAGTTCCAACTGTCCTGTGTGCTGATAACCCCTCCCAGCTGCATGTTCTAGGCTTCAAATGTCAAATTCAAAATGTCAAAAAAAAAATTGCACCAAAACAGCAGAATGAGAACAACTAAATCAGAAATCCCATCATGCTTTGCACAGCATCAGTGGAAAAAAGCCTGGGCAGTTTTCTTCTGTGCAGCTAAAAATGAGGCTTGTATAAGAGAAACAAAGTTCTGATGCTGTGAAACTGTGAAAGAAACACCAAGCCTCTTCAGTGCTGCTAAGTCGATTTTTAGTCCGGAGGTTCACTATAATGGGTCACAATCACTAATTGCCAATAAAAAGACCTTGCATACTATTTTACTAGTATGTATGCAACTGACATAGTGTGCATGGCACACTTAAAGGGCCACTATGGTGAAAAATTGTAACATGTAAATTATGTGCAAACATAGACAAATAAGAAGTACGTTTTTTTTCCAGAGTAAAATGAGCCATAAATTACTTTTCTCCTATGTTGCTGTCACTTACAGTAGGTATCAGAAATCTGACAGAAGCGACATGTTTTGGACTAGTCCATCTCTTCATAGGGGATTCTCAGCAAGGCTTTTATTCTTTATATAGATATTCCCTACAAAGGATTTAAACAATGATGCTGGCCAGCTTCCCTGCTCGAAACAGTTTTTTGACAGTTGGACAGAGCAACTGCCATTCACTAAATGCTTTTGAAATAAATAAATCCCAGAGAATCCCCCCATGAAGAGATGGACTAGCCCAAAGCCTGTCACTTCTGTCAGATTTCTACTACCTACTGTAAGTGACAGCAACATAGGAGAGAAGTAATTTATGGCTCATTTTACTCTGGAAAAAACGTACTTCTTATTTGTTTGTTTGCACATTTTAATCTTTACAATTTTCACCGTAGTGCCCCTTTAATACAACTCAGCAAGTAGCATAAAGTACATTATACAAGCAACCTGCATGTTGCCTAAGAAATGTAAGTTGCGCTATGTGCGCAATGCCAACGACGCCAGTTGCTTAAACACCATAAAATTATTATGCACTGTGTGTGCACAGTCATTCTACCAGCGTTTAGTAAATATAGTCCAATGTTAGTTGAATCCAATAACACTTATCCAAAATGGGTTTTTCTTTAAAATATTCCCTCTTCTCCTTCTGTTTCTTTTTCTTTGTCCCTCTCCGAAGTTTTCATGGACTTCCTGAATAATCATAATCAGCACAGTAGCATAGTAGTTAGCTCTCTCGCCTTGCAGCACTCAGTTCCCGGTTTGAATCCCAACCAGGGCACTATCTGCATGGAGTTTGTATGTTCTCCCCGTGTCTGTGTGGGTTTCCTCTGGGCACTGGAAGTTTCCTCCCACATCCCAAAAACATACAGATACATTAGTTGGTTTCCCTCTAAATTGACCCTAGACTATGATACTTACACTACACAATATAGACATATGACTATGGTAGGGATTAGATTGTGAGCTCCTCTGAGGGACAGTTAAGTGACAACAATATACTCTGTACAGCACTGCAGAATATGTCACTGCTATACAAATACATAATAATAATAATAATAATAATAATAATCTTAAAGCGGAATATAACCCTGCATTTCAACTTTGCTCTAAAACATTATTTACAGTATATTATATGCAACCAGCATTTTTTTTTTTACTAGACCAGCATTGGAAGGGCTACACAGGGCTTTAAAGTTCCTGGAGATTTCTGCAGACGCATCCGAAGCTGACATAGATACATTTTGTTTACATAAATGTATCTAAGTGTTGAATGTGACTCATCTCTCTCACTGAGGAGTTGGAGGACAGCCAAAGAGTGTTTAACATTTCTCATTAGATACATATAACTAAATAGAATGTAACAATCTGAACTTCTGCATATCTTTCCACGGAACTTTAAACCTCTGTGTTTAACCCTTCCAATGCCGGTCTAGTAAAAAAAAAATGCTTTTTGCATATAATATGCTGTAAATAATGTTTTATAGCAAAGTTGAAATGCAGGGTTATATTCCGCTTTAATAATAATACGTGTCTGTTAAAGGAGGTATTACAGTGAAAAACTGTAAAATTTAAAATATGTGCAAACATATACAAATAAGAAGTACATTATTTCCAAAATAAAATGAGCCATAAATTACCTATCTCCAATGTTGCTGTCACTCACAGCAGGTAGTAGAAATCTGACAGAGGTGACAGGAAAAGTAATTTATGGCTCATTTTACTCTGGGGAAAAAAGTACTTCTTATTTGTCTGTTTGCACATATTTTAAATTTTACAGTGTTTCGCTGTAAGGCCCCTTTAATGTTTTCTTTGCTTTCCTCTTTCAGGTGCTGATAGCTGGTGAACACAATGCTAGTCTAGTTCAGAGGACCAATGATGGCCATATTGTTAATGATGATTACACAAAGAAGTGAGTACACGCATAATAGTAACATCTATTGTATATTTATCTGTGATACAGCCATATAAAGCAACAACAATCACATCTGTACTCATCATCCATGGGCACTTAACAGGTTGATGAAGGTGCTAAAGGGGCGTGATTTCTTTGTGCTCGTATGATTTGGAAGTTGGAACTTGCATCTGTGTGGTTCCGATCTACACATCGATGCTGCTAGGGGGACCTTCCTGGTTTTCTTATTCAACTAGTGGGTTTTGTTGAATACAGAATCCACCAGTTGAATACCCTGGACCCTGAGGACAACGAGCAGTGCCAGGACTTTTTTAAAAGGGTAATCTAGCCCACCATGGGCTTTAATGATTCTGTACACAACACCAGACCCAATTTTAGAACATGTGGGCAACTGCTCACCAAAATTTACAAGTAGAGTAGCAGCTTACGACCACAAGTTTGCGGCCAGAAACCTGGCCAGCTGGGGCTCTAGGAGAGCCTCCTTAGCAACATTGTGGGTCACTGTTGAAGAGGTAAGACTACACAGCAAGCAGCTTTCCCATCAGTTAGATTTACAGGGATTTACTGCTATAGCATCATAAATTACAAAAGTGTTCTTGGTTTTGAAGGTGTGAGGTAGAGTTCAAGTTGAGGGCTGTTGTAGAGGAGGACCTCGGCTATCACGTTGGAATTCTTGAAGACATCAACAGGGACAGATGCAATCTTTGTGCACAGATACAATATCTGGAGGAAGAGATTCACCAGCTAAAGACAACAAGCAGTGAGGTGAGATGATGATGACCATGACTAGTCAGTAGTAATGATGATTATGATGATGCATATGTCTGTAATGACTGCAACACCAATGATAAAGCTTATGCAATGTATTAACAATGATAAACCGCATGGTCATAATATAATTAAACAGTAAAGTCATAACTAAGAAGTCATTAGTGCTAAGAGGAACAACATAAAGGTAACCACCTATAGGTATAGCGCAAAGTTCATCATGACTTCTAGAGCACATGGGAGACTTCAGCACCTGATACATTCTGTTTTGCTAATTATTACTGCATCCCCTGAAGGTGAGATCAGATCAGTCTCCTACTGCATCCCTATTGGTCAAGAGTGCTTGGAAAAATCATTCTCCCAACATGGACATTCCCACTGACAAGGGTGAACAAGTTTAGCAAAAGCTAAATGAATGTTGAGGACATACTGAATAGTGGAAGGATTCTCTGTGTCAGCAGAAGGGCATCATTCTTTGTGAAGATCCCAGTATAGTTTTGTAGAGAACTGCAAACAGGGATTTCTTTAAACACAACCTACAAGAATTGTGTGCTAACTGTATTATTCCAGCATGGATTTCCTTAGCTGGCACCATAGCGGTTTAGGTCAAGCACCCTGTACCTATACAGTATCTGAAGGCTGAAGTTCAACAGAAGCTGATCTGACCATGCCCCTGATGATCTTAGTTTGGCACGTGCGTGGCCAGTTTGAGACCTAATTGCTGGTGGACAGAGTGGTATCACTGTCCACTCGAGTTAGAGCTCTGGACAATGCCATCTTCATAGGTTCTTACTTTTATTTTTGTAAACTAATAATAAATTGTAACTGCAACCAGGGCCGGTTCTTAACTTTTTGCTGCCTGAAGCAAACCTTTTGCTCCCGCACATTTGAAATGCAATAATAATAACCCCACATATGACACACGGCAATCACCCCACATATAAACTGCAACAATTTCCCCCATGTCTCATCACTGGTATCAGTGGGCATTATAGAAACAATAAATACCCCAACATACTGCGTGTTATCTCCCAACCAAAATCCATTCATCGCAACGGGCTACAACTAGTGTTCAGTGGGCACGTGTGCCTGTTCCTCATCATTCCTGCTCAGTGTATGTGGGCGATGGGGAGAGTGGCTGAGGCCGGGTTCAAATCAGCAACCAGCATCATAGGTGTGGTGTAATCTAATGATCGCATTGCACCATAACGTTAAAAATTGGCTTTTGAGATTATTATGGCAATGTGCGGTAATCTCTATTCTGGCTGCAAGCCAAACTATAAGTGAGGCTTTCTAGTGCTCACTTCCTGTGCCTGAATTAATTATTGGAAAATACGCTTTACGTACATGCGTGTCGCGACTGCAGCACAATTGACTTACATGACTTCCGGTCACCAATCATGCGCTGTTGTCATTGCATCAGATCGGATACTTCCGGTGCATTGCATCACACTGTGGCAGGTATGAAATGCCCCATAGGTTTTAATTGCTTTAGCATTACCCTGTAGTAAAAAAAAGGGTAACATAATGCAATGAAAATGTGCTAGTGTGAAAGGGGCCTCAAAGTTACAGAATGTCAAACAGTGACCGTTTCAACACTTATGCAGACTTAATGCAGAGCTCTGTTTTAAAACCAAAGGATATCCTAGGATGTTTACACATGCACAGAACTTTAATAACCAAAGCTCCTAACAGAATCAATTAGCATGAGAAAGCAAGAAGCTAGAAGTTAGAAGCAATTAGATCGAGAACAATTGTTTTTCTTTAAACTGATTAAGCCCTGCAATGCATCCACATGTATCTGACTACTAATCAGCACTGATCTATATCCCCATGCCCTAACTTGTTTTTTAAAATCTATTTTAGGATACTTCCATAAATCAAATGAACAATTTCTTATAGTTCCTGGTGCTGATATTTATAAAGGTGCCCATACATTTGCCGATATTTCCTGTCAATTCCAGGCTGTTTCGATCACTGTGATCTCCAGGCATGTACAGTAGCCTGTGTGTGATCAGATTCTAAGCACCGTCACCTGAGAGCTAGCTCAATAGAGGCGTTGTACAAGTTTTTCAACCTGCAACTGCTTTGCCTGTAACGTTGTACATGAAATCGTTAGAACATTGCAGCAGACTTAGACAGATGTGTTTTATGAACCCTGGGGAGCAGGGACAGTGTACAAATTCTAAAGTTGGTATATTTCCTTATCCGTGAGGTGGGCACATGTAGTCATGAGGACATTACAGTGCAGATAGAGACAAAGAGTACAGCATAACTCTGACATATCCGTTTCTGATCATTAGCTTGCACAGTACACTAAATGGCTATTGACAAAACAAAGCCAAAAGACCCAGTCCCTCACGAGGCGGAAAACACAGACAAGATTATATTCAGGGATGAGCAGAAACAACGCCAGTGCGAATTTACGCATCGTAGTTCGCATCTACGCATCGTAGTTCGTAGGTGAAGTTGCAGAACCACGCTTACGAATTTACGCGTATCGAAGTACCGCAACGCGTAGCTTACGCTTACTATGCGTAGTTAACATATGTATTGCGTAGTGGACTACGTGTGCATTACTCACGTCTATTTTTCCGCGTACGATTGTATGCTTACAAATTTACGCATTGGAAAGGGGAATGTACGCATAGATGCGTTCCTGGGATAAGCAGCTAAAGAGGAATTAATGCGTAAAATTTTCTGCATACAGGCATAAGCATCCACATACACTACGCTTCGCACTACGCGTAATTGCGTATTTTAACGCGTATTCTACGAAATCCATACGATGCGAAATGTTTGATTTCGAAGCCGTAGTTTGGTGAAGCAAAATTGCGTAAAACTACACGTAGTTCCAGCGTAGCGAAGTTGGCTGACTACGACCATCCCTGATTATATTGTCTAATATTAGAGAAACCAAGACCACCAAGATCTTTGGCAAGTTGCAGTCTATCCAGCTTGATT
Organism: Hyperolius riggenbachi; assembly: GCF_040937935.1. Lineage (NCBI taxonomy): Eukaryota > Metazoa > Chordata > Amphibia > Anura > Hyperoliidae > Hyperolius > Hyperolius riggenbachi. Next base: position 34,554,060 of record NC_090657.1, on the reverse strand, counting down.
CCTACTTTACCATTTCTCCATACAAACTTAGTAAAGGCTCTGTTCAGATTTAATACATCAAGCAGTTTTTTATGGATCCTTAATTTTTACGGGATCCTTATCAGTTAGCCGCCTTTAGAAAGTGTGGCTCTGAAATCTTGCCTCAGCTCGCATCATGGTAGAACCGCCTCTGACTGCAGAGAAGGCCGCAGGTTGTTTACCATGAGCGGATGGCTACCACTGGCCATTTGCAACATATTATTTGCAGTTTCATTTTCTACTTGCAATATAATTTTGAATACAGATTGTTTTATGATTGATTTTCTTTTATAAACCAAAATCAACCCAAACTAGAACTTTAACGGTAATTCATAATAATAATAATAATAATAATAATAATAATAATAATAATAATAATAACACTTGGTAAATTCCATTCTTGAACCTTCTAGGAGATCAGCAATCTTCAAGCTCAGTTGGGAACCAGAGTCAATGTCGAGGTTGAGAATTCTCCATCTGTAGATCTGTCTAAAGCCTTGTCAGATATTCGAAAGGAATATGAAGGCCTTATGGAAAGAAATCTCAATGATATTGAAAACACCTTCAATGAAATGGTAACCACATGGGCTTACTGGAATGTGTTACTCTCTGATATATTTTCCATTTCTAAAAAGATTTAAAAAAGACCTCCTGTTAAATGTATAAAATGCCATTCAAGTCCACCTGGATGCTTCTTCAAAGGAGTGATGAAATAATTTTAGTACCGTACATTTTTGTAGCTGAAAAACACATGAGAGCAACACTAGTGATTTAGTGCAATGCTAGAACCTCACTATTTATCCAGTCCAAGGCTCGAAGGGATTTATCTGATGAGTTTGAAGAACAGCTGAGAGTGCAGAAGGAACACAAGTCATTCAGCAATCCTGGAATGGAGTTCTTAGAGCAAACCTTGTCATCTGATAGGTCACTGTTACTGATCGAGTGGAGTGATCAGCCCAATGACAGTGCCATGGTCTCGCCCCCGAGACCATCGGCACCAGTTAGCAAAAGGAGTAGCGGGCAGCTGTGAGTGGCCGGTCTGGTGCCAGCACCTCCACCTCATCGGTTGCATACCAAAGAGTCCCCTCTGACTGGCCATGGAGATCTCATGCTGTTGATGGGGTTTATATGGACGTTTCTGGAAGGGTGGGGCAGAGCATTCTCCAAAATTTTGGCTTCAGTCAGTAGAAAGTCTAGAACCGGCCCTGGGTGCTTCCTAACATTATACCCAACAACTCTTCATATGTTGAGGTAGGTAGGTAGTCATAGTCATCGACTATATATGGAACAGATGGCTGAAGAAGGGGGATAAGCCATTGAAGAGAAGGAGCAACTGAGACCGGCACAATTGCTACCCATAGGGAAATATCATGTTGGCCTCCAGACTAGGGAAGTGCAAAGAATAAATAAACTGCTGTACTATATTTGAGCAAAACTTTTTGCCTTGTTGAATGAGTAATTCATTGACTTAACATGATCTGTTTTTATATTGCTTAAAACCAATTGCGTATAATATCTCGTAAAATGCGTACAAATGTTTTGTATTTGCAGAGCTGTGAGTTGAGCAGAGCAATCTGTAGTGGTGCTGAGCAACTACTACAATTTAATAATGAGGTTATGGAACTCACACTTCAAAAAAATACAATGGAGACTGAATTGGAGATGCAGCTTTCTCTGGTAAGATCTAATTAATTTATCATACTATCAACCAGAGTTACCCAAGACTTGACCACATGGAGGTGTATTTGATTCTTGTCTGCATATTACAACTTATTTAGGCCATTTGTGATGGTAAATAGTGGTTTTAGTAGTGTTAAGGATTAAGTACACGTACGCGCTATATAGCACACAAGAAGGTTTGGTATAGATAATGTGATAGTCATCCTCTCAGCTACACCCTGGACTTTTCCAGTGCTTAGGATACTATAATAGGGGATATATTTATTTTTATTTAATGTATGTAGGTGTCTTTTTACTTTATTGGCCACTAGATGTCCTCCCACTACACAGGAAGTGTTGTGTGCATGTTTTTACTTTCACTTTGTCAATGACCACCGGCATCTCACCGATGCTGGTGACCATTGATCGCAGGCACTTTGATTGGCGAATGGGAACATGTGCTCCCATTCACCGATCAATGTACAAGTGGGCGGCGTCAAGGAGCATGCACACAGAGCTAAGATAAAGTCTCGAGGCATTGATATACTGTGCCTGGTTCGATAACCGGCTAACTAAACATTCACACAAATTACTGCCACCATGTGCTTTTCATCGGGACACAACCTGCACAGCAGATCAGCAGCGTAGCAGTGTAGCTTTGATTCTGACACTTTCTAAGACAAAATCTGTGATACCTACTGCCATGTTCCTGACACAGTGATATAGAGTTGCAAACACACAAGATGATGCAGTACCATTTTTGAGATCATTTTTAGATCATTTATTAAAATTCAATGAAAAACTATTTAAAGAGATACTTAAGTGAAAATAAAAAATCAGTTTAACTTACCTGGGGCTTCTTGCAGCCCCCTGGACTGGAGTCCTCCTGTGCCCATGATGTCCTTCTGAGTCCCTCTGCCCAGCAGTGGGGACTCCCACAAAGCTTGCCAGTCGGCAGCTACTGCACATACATGGCCCCAAGCTGCATGCACCTTGATTATGCTCCCACAGACATGAGCGCTCTGTGCATGCACAGTAGCAATTTTTACCGACTGCACATGTGCAGCACACTCCCTGCTGTGGGAGAGTGATGAGGAGGCTCATGGCCAGCCAGCTTTGTGGGGGTCCCCGCTGCTTGGCGGAGGGACTAGGGTGGATGTTGTGGGTACAGGATGATCCCCAGGTTGCTGCAAGTAGCCCCAGGTTAGATAAACTGATTTTTTTCCCCTCTTTAGATGTCCTTTAAATGTAACCTGAAATGAGAGGGAATATGGAGGCTGCCAAATTTATTTCCTTTTAAACAATACCAGTTGCCTGGCTGCCCTGATGATCTTTTTTGCTGCAGTAGTGGCTGAATCTCAAACCTGCAACAAGCATGTAGCTAATCCAGTCAGACTTCAGTCAGAACACTTGATCTGCACCCTTGTTCAGGGTCTTTGGCTAAAGGTATTAGAGGCAGAGGATCAGCAGGACAGCCATACAGACGTGCACAGAAATCTTAATAGTAGTGCAAATGCTGGTTAGTTGTACAGTATTTCATGCTTGATTTTGGTGTGATTCAGGTATCAGTGGAGAATTCCACATTAGCTGAGGTTAATGAAGATTACAGTTCCCTCCTCAGTCACCTACAAAATGTGATAGATGTTGATGAATGCCAACTGGAACAGATACAGTCTAAAGTAATACAATTAACTCAAGAGTATAAAATCTACATGGATATGAAAAGCCGCTTGGAGAGAGAAATAGTCACATACACGGATCTGCTTGAAGCACACAACAGTGGGTAAGTATAATGGATATCTGGTCATTTGTGTCATGATACCATCTTATTCAGTATGGGCTACTAAAGAGACTCTGCAACAAAAAAAAGTTCCCCTGGGGTACTCACCTCGGTAGTGGGAAGGCTCAGGGTCTCAATGAGGCTTCCCCCATCCCTGTAGCTGCAGTTAATCCAGCGCTGGCTCCTCGAAGTCTCCTGCAATCCACGCTCGACAAGCCTGACAGCCTGACATATTTACCTTCCCTGGCTCCAGCGGGGACGCTGTTGCGGCTCTCAGCATGGAGATAGGTGAAAATAGCCGATCTCTGTCGGGTCTGCTCTACTACGTAGGCGCAGGAGACTTGTGCCTGTGCAGTAGAGCGGACCGACAGCGATCGACTATTTCCGCCTATCTCCAAGCGGAGAGCCGATACTGCACCTGTGCTGGAGCTGGGCAGGTAAATATTTACATCCCCGCTGTTTGGAGGGCCAGAGCGAGACCGCCGTGGGACACAGGAGGATAGGGGAAGCCTCGATAAGATCTGGAGGCTTCCCCCTACCGAGGTGAGTACCACCCAGGTGAACTTTTTGTCGTTACAGGTTTTCTTTAAAGCAAACCTGTGATGGGGTGGGGGTGAAATCTGGATACTTGCCTAAGTGGGAAGACTCTGAATGGTCCAGGGGATCTTTACAGATCCTCTTCAAGCCCACCCTTCCTCCACAGAACCCCATTCTACTTTTGGCCACCCTCCTGTTCATGTACACGTGCATCTGTACCGGGCATGTCCAAGTAAGGTCTGTGCATGCTCAGTAGAACAAAGCGCTTGTGTACGAAGGGAAAAATGCTGTGCACAAATGGTTCAGTTTTACTGGGCATGTGCGAATCTGATCGTGAAACTGTATTGTGTGTGCTGAGTGATGACCCAGATTTATACTTTATTTTAGGGCTCTACGATGGTCAGCTGAAGACTTCAACCCCAACTTCTAATGTCACAGAGAAGCAGCAATACAAAATTGTCGCCAAGACCCTAGTGCTTGATCTTCCAAATCTCCGCTTACTTGCCTCTCATACTTTAAATCTGATTTATGGTTTAGAATGTGATCTACATACAGTATTGCTGGAGAGATTGCTTCAATAGGACACTTGTGGAAATGTCTCTCCAAAACTCGGACTCTGGTCTCTAGACTTTAGGTTGTGGGGAAAATTCATGATTAGAAAATGTATGCGAATTAGAGGATACTCTTCTTCTATCATGTTGTGTAACCTCTACAACACTAAAGTTTAATATCCTCCATATGCATGGGATAATCTTGGCTCTCATGGTGAAATGTAGAGAGTCCGTCTAAATGATCTGAAGATGATCTTTTGAAATTAAGAGACTCTTCTTACATGTGTAATGAATGTGGTGACCTTCAACATGAAAATATGATGTGAATTAGTCTAATAATGGACATGACTACCAAAGGAAGTCAAGTTCTCTTGTTGATGAGACATTATTGGATGCACGAGTCATTGATGTCCACAGAAACTACGAGTTGTGTACATATGTGTGTTGCATTAGATTGTAAGTGATGTGTATTGTGAATGTATATTTAATTGCATTGTTAAGTGAAATTGTGACTACCTGACTGACCCATAACCTCCCCCCCCCCCTCGCACACTCTACTTGCCTGATGCCTAATCCTAAAATAACCCCCACCCTACACAAGCTACCTTCCTAACCCTAACCCCCCTCCCCTCCGCACCCACTACCTGCCTGACTCCTAACCATATAACCCCCTACACACACACACACACACACACACACACACACACACACACACACACACACACACACACACACACACACACACACACACACACACACACTCACACTCACACTCACACTCACACTCACACTCACACTCTACCTGTCTGATGCCTAATCCTTAAATATCCCCAGACACACACACAAACTACCTGCCTAACCCTAACCCCCCTCCCCTATGCACCCACTACCTGCCTGACGCCTAACCATATAACCCCCCTCCACACACATACACACACACACACACACACACACACACACACACACTACCTGCCTGATGCCTTATCCTAAAATAACCCCAGACACACACACAAACTGCCTGCCTAATCCTAACCCCGGCCAGCACCCATTACCTGCCTGATGTCTAGCCGCAATGGCCTAACCCCCCCCCCCCCCCCCGCACAGACTACCTGCCTCCTGATGCCTAACCCTAAATACCCCACTGCACAAACTACCTGCCTGAGGCCTATCCCCTGACCCCCCTTCCGCCAAAACAAATGTAAGTTCCCACATTGAGCCATAATGCGGGTGACCGAATTACGGCTCAATGCCAATATTTCTATAGGCGCCTATGGATTGCCCAAACTTCTGGTGCTAGTGGGCGACCAAATTGCTTGCTTCGAACTTCGAACTAGCCCACCATGGGCTTTATTTTACAATTATTTTACAATTTTAATACAGTTCAGGGGTATTTAAAGAGCTGATTTATAAAGCAGAGTTCACAACTTTAATTTGTACATTTGTCTCCTCCCACCAAAAAAGGCCTATTGTATTTTTAGAGGGCCAAAGGTCCTTTTGCAATCACTGCAGTCTACAACTTCCAGCAGGTTAACCCTTGTCTAACAATGGACAGTAGGCTACTTTTTTATGAAAACATGAATCCTCGTTAGTAGTAAATTAGCTATAGCTATGAAACTGTAGGCTTAAAGGGGGTTGTAACATCCAAAAATAACATCGCCGAAAAATAGTTACTGCCCCCAAATTATATGTAACCCCTTTTTTCTAAAGTAGGTCCCTATATATCCCCCATTTTTGTTTTTTATTTGGTCTGTTCTGTTGCTTAACTGAAGAACTCTGCAGCACCAGCAGGTTTGTGGGAAGAATTTTTAAGCTACAGTAGCAAGCTCATCTCATCCTTTTGGATAAGAGGACACTATGATGAGAAGGTAATTGCCCCCCCCCCCCTCCCTTTAATTTACACAGTGATGCAAGCTTGTTGTCTAGGTGGTGTTTGCTGTGAGAGGGACAGTAAGCTGTGGTAGTAGGAAGGAAAGATTAACACTGAGTTGGGTTGAAAAAAAAAAAACCAAAACAAAAACAAGACCGAAAAGGGCAGAAGTGATGTCATCTTTGGAAATCAGCAGAAATATTATTTTCTTTTTTTTTTTTATAGCAGATTTCTCCTAAACACTAAAAACAGCAGGATAGGTAAGCTAAATAGGTAATTGATTATTGGATTATTGGATGAGTCTCATATTGCTTAAAGAGAGGAGAAAATGACGTCATCATAATATGTTTTTAAAGTTAAAGTGAACCTCCAGACTAAAAATCTACTCGGCAGAACTGAAAAGGCTTGGTGTTTCTTTAACAGTTTCACAGCATCAGAACTTTGTTTTTCTTACCAAATCATCATTTTTAGCTGTATTTTTAGCTAAGCTCCACCCATCAAAGAAAACTGCCCGGGCTTTTTTTTTCCCCCTAATGCTGTGCAAAGCATGATGGGATTTCCTATGTTGTTATTCACGTTTCCTAGCAACTGGGATGGGTTATCAGCACACAAGACAGTTGAAACTGTGTCTCATGCTCCGTCACCTCCTTTCAACCAAAAAGATGGCTGCCTTTATGAAATCAAACATTTGCCTGTTCTTTTAAAACAGGGTGGGTAAGAGATTATATTACCTATCTATTTTAATTAACATAACTAATGTAACTTAATGACTGTATGTTTGTTTAGGCTGAAGTTCCTCTTTAACGCGTGTAACACCATTTACAGACTGAGAGTCATGCCTGTTTAAAACTTCCAACAGACAGATTTCAAATATGCAGAAAGGTATAATACGAGCGCTATCCAACTGGCATGCAGTCGTGAAATCAGAAGTAAGCAGCTGCCAAGGTTCCCACTCCCTAGTAGGCACACTTTAGTCGGACAAATTGCCTCATCGCTTTCTGTCAATTATATATCCAGATAGTAGTATCCAGAAGCAAATTTAACCTGCAGTCACTCAATGCTCATAATATGAGCACATGGAAGGATTGGAGACTGTACATACTTTACTTGACTATGTGCACTTGATGTGCTTTTTATGCGCTGTTACCTCTAAGGGTCCATGTGTCATAGGGGCCCGATGTGAGTATAGAATCAGTGGTGACTGTTTTTAGAACTTTTCTTCAAAGCTGTTTGGATTTTCATTGGATACTGATTATCCGTATGGTCTGTCTTTGGTGGCTGTCACCACTTTTTTTTTTATAATATATTATGAGAACTGGATAACTGCAGGTTGCCTTTGAATGCTACTATCTGGATATATGATTGACAACAAGTGTAAAGAGTGCCCGATATCAGGGATTTTGCCCCATCTTCCTGGCGGATCAACTCGGACAACTGTTGGGCAGATATTGTGTATTTGGCTCCATATGTAGTAGTTCAAATACCAGTGTTCTATCAAATGCATGCATGTCTTGCATAATTCCACTTCGGTTTGCACGTACAATATTTAAATTAGTTGGTCATTAGCAAAACTGATGTGCAGACAACGACGTTGGGAAGTCTCTTAGTTTGTCTTTGTTGCTGGTAAAGTCATTTCCAACAACCTTGGCTGTTTGTTTGCAGCAACTTTTGTTGAGTGTGTGTATGGACTCTTTAACCTTTTGGAGACCGACCTAGTTTGAATCTACGTCCAGCAGGTGGTGCTGCCACCCTGACTAGACGTTGATTCAACGTCCGCGCTAACAAACCGTCCCCACGTGATCGTGCGCACCGGAGAGTGGAGATTAAACTGTCATATGACAGCTGACCTCTCCCCTCAGTGATCCGCAGCCATCGCAGATGAGATAAATGATGATATATACGGGTGTATGTACAGTACAGAACATATTAATGACCTGGCTGCTTTACTTGTTTTATTTTGCTGCCTGAAAGAGTCAATTTCTAGGCATGAAAGTGACAGCTTCTGTCTTGTCTGTACCTTCTTGGCAATATAGTGAACTTCACTGATAAGCAAGTTACAGCCATAACAGTTTTCCTGGCAGAATACAACAGGGCAGGGAGAGATACAATACATGAGCTATTGAGACACTAAAACATTCAACCTATTTTGTAAAATGTTTAAATATAAAAGAAAATCACGGGATACTTAGAAAAGTCATTTTAAAGAGTAGTAGGATAAATATAATTATCTCATCAGTTTATTTTCACCTAGGTTTAATTTAGCTTAAAATGGACCCAAATTAAAAATACAAGATTTCAGAAATAAAATCTATTTTCTAACTTATAATAATAAATAGCCTTTTTTCAGCTGCATGATGACAAATATAAAATATTTAACATTTATTGGACAAACCCCTCCCTTCCTTTCATATTGCCGGGACAGAATCCGGCAGACTGGTGGAGGAGATAAAAAAACAAAACACAGGCTGCTACTATTGATGATGTCACAGGGGAGGTGATCTTGGCTTGTGTGAGATTTCACTTTTTCTCTGTGAGGGAGGGCAGCTGATGACAAACACACCCATGCTCTAAAACCTCCTACTAAGCTCAGAAGTAATGGCTGCCACCTGTATAACCCTAGTTATGGAAAGAGAAGGGTGAAAAGCATGTACTGAAATGTTCATAGGCTTGAAGGAGTGTTTATTTATCTTTGTATATGTCAGAGTGGTGCAACTAAATATTTTGAATTAAAAAAAAATGTTTGGTTTGGGTCCACTTTAAGTGGAACTATCATTAAGCGTACTCCTTTAGTAATAAATTGCCTCTTAGGGCAAGTACATCTACCAGTCTTAAATACATGTTTGAGCATTGGCTGGTTTTTGGAGAGAACTGTCTTCACAATGGATGGTAGCCCTAAAGTGTGCACCTTTTCAAATGGCAGCTCTTATGATTCTATGGCGACTAGTTTAAGTAAGAGTGATATTGTATGCCTGACACCTATTACAAAATATGTGAGAAACTTCAGTCGTGGAGAGGAAATCAAGGAGTGTGAGGAACATACAAGAAGATGGTAATCGGTAAGTGAGACAATAAGTCAAAATTTAGGCTCTGTCTAAACTTAATATAAATTTAGTAGTGGCTTATATGAGAAAGGTAGCATTGTAAAGAAAGAATATTAGGCATCTCATCACTTTCAAAGTTTTTTTTTTTTTTTTTAAGTGAACCTTAAAGAGACACTGTTTCCAGTACAGGAAGAGTTAAAGAACTCCAGTTGTTATCTGTGCAAAAGAGCCATTGGGCTCCACGACTTTCAAAGTCACAGAGAGCTCTGTCTTCTGAAGCTTATTATCTCAACTGTCAGTCATTGTATTGGTTTTTTTTTTTCTCTGCAGAGGACAGGTCAAAAGTTCACTGGCCTGCTCTGTAAAATCATTTAGAATGCTGAGTAGTGTGTAAACTGCAAATATTAAAAAAAATATTGCAATGTTATGAAAAACACTATATAACTGAAAATAAAAATATGAGAATGTTTTCTGTGCTTCAAAAAATTCTAGTAATTATCCGTACTACACAACCAATTCATTATATCATATTTTTTTCCGCTTCGGTGTCTCTTTAAGGGAAAATAAGGTGATTAGATAAGCAATCGCATCTATCCTCCTACTTCTAAACATGAGTTTAGATATCCCACAGTTTTATGTTTTATTTACAAACTTAAAAAAGAAGGTAATGTATTGTTTGGTCTCAATTACACAGTCTGTCCTGTGTCTAAGAGAACTAAAACATATGAACAATTGACCTTTTTTTATTTCATTATCCCCTGCTCTCAGAAGCCCAATTATCTGCCAGGAAAGTGTTTTATGGCTGTAATTCCTTCTCAGAGAGGGATGCTATAGTCCAGCTGGGTCCTGACTGGAGAGAAACTGTAGGTTGCATAGCTGAATATTAACTCTTTTACGCAAAATGCCTCAAAATCCTCAATAATGTAAAATTTTCACTACTTATGTTTGCTGTGAAAAGTGGGTCCTGGTAAGCCTATTATATCCTCACTTCTGGTGCCATCTTCAAAATCATTTCCCAGTAATACAGATGCTAATGGATTCAGCTTGCATGCAAATATAATGCAAATTGCAGCTTGGAATTGGCTTAATCAACTCACTAAAAGTCCCTTATTGAAGAAAAAAGCAAAATGTTTTATATTTGTATTGCCAATGATTTAATCATAAACACCTGGAAGTTCAGACTAACGTAAAGTTTCATTAGAGAGCTGTGGAGGCATCCAACACCCAGCTTGTGTCTGTGGGCTCTACAAGCTGAGCTAAGAGGAGGGGGTGTAAGTACTTATCACTGTAGCAGAGCATTGTTTTTAATGGACCCCAGAGAGTTACCTAAGGACCACATGGACAGCGGCAATAAATCTGTATGAGCCCCTTGACCTTTCACTGGGCCACAATCAGTTGCTTGGGGTGCTTGGTTGGTAATCTGACCCTCGGAGGCCTACTTAAAGTGGATCCGAGGTGAACTTTTACTCATTGCACAATTGTGTTATGGGAGCTCAGTCTGGGCAGGAGGAGGAGGAGGTGTTACTAGCCATTGATTTCGGAGGCAGAGAGGAGGAGGGGAGATTAGGTTTTTTCACAGGCTGAGTACTCAAGATACAGATAAGCCTGCCTCTGTGTAATGTTTACAAACAACATGGCTGCTGTCATTGTATCATAAACAATTTCTGCACTCCATGTGTGTGAGTGTGTGTGATTGGGGAAAGTCATGCCCACCGCAAGCGGTATGAGGAAGGGAAATACCGCTCCCTTGGATGTGTCGATAACAATGTTCAGTGAATGGAGGCACAGACCTCCCAGGCAGCTGCAGTAGAGTGGAACACTGAGAAATGTATCAACTCGGCAGCTTCCTGTGTTTCCGCAAGCCTACCGCCTGCCTACCGCCAGCCTAGTTCAGTAAATCTCCGCACTGCTTTCGCAATTGGCAACATTTTTATGAATGAGCAGCCAGAAGTCTAAAATACCGCCAGCGGTGTTTTCCCGCATGGATTTACTTTACCGACCACTCGTTTATGAATGATAGCCATTTTGTTTTGTATGTGTCCCTGTTTCATGGCTGATGTACAGATGTATGTAAATATATGTACTTTTCTAATGAAAAATGTGTTTCATTAACGATAAACTTTTATTACTATGCTTCAAATGGATACTTTTCTTTTTCTCAGTGCTAATATGAAGGAAATGCATTAAAAAGGACCAGCAAGTATTGACTGATAAAACGACGTGTTTTGCCTATGCGTTTGTGTGGTTTGTGTGGCTATAAGATGTGGTGGGGGAGTGGCTAGAGATGTGGCAGGGGCGTGTTTTTAAGTGCATCTGTCTTACTCATATCAAAAAGTTTAGAGGCATGTCGATCCGAACACTTGTTCCAGCGGCCCGTCTCAGAAGGCATTGGAAGTAGAGAGTAAACATAGCAGCCAGGAAATTAACTTTTTTTTTTTAATAAGGAGGTCAAAAGGGCAGCCTCCGTAGCTAAGTAATGCAAAATATACTTTAATAAAGTTACATAATAAACAAAAAGTACAGCTGTGTGTGTTTTTGACAGCATGATTAGCAGTTATCAGAATGGACATTCTGGTAGCTACTTTATGTTCCATGTACAGTATATAGTAGGGTGTCCTAGGCAGTAGGGTCGTAACAATAGTCGAGCGACCCCTGAGAAGGCGGGTGAGGGGGGGAAGACCCAGGGCCTTTGGTGCCCACTCCTCCCACCCACCTTGCAGAGAATTAAAGCAGCAAGGCTATGTGATTATATACACCAGATCTTGCCGCCTTGAGTCTCCCCTTCCTCCTGGGAGCCGCCTGCTCTGTGCTGCATACACGGGTCCTGATCATGTGACAATCCTGACTGGCAGGCACCTCCTCCTGTAACAGAGAGGGATCGACCTTTGCAATGGTCTCACTTTTCTCTAATATTCCACAAAGTCAGCATAGTGAAATGAAGAAGATGGCCAATATGCAAGATTCTGCAAACCTCAAACTTTGTAATAACCTTATTACACATATCTTATTATGACATTCTGGACAAGTAACCAGTAGTCCTTGAGATTAATTGGTGATCCCACTCAAAATGGAGATTGTGTTATCTGAAGGACCATTGAGACACTGAGATGCTTACTGTATTGACTGATAAGAAAGCTTCATGGCTGTTTTTTTTTCTCCTGTATTTGTTCACCATTGTGCAAACTGTACAATAAACTTCATGTTCAAATAATAACTAAAGGTGTTATGTAGTCATTGTTCTTTCAAAGAGTTTATAGGACTCTGTGTTGGTAATTCAAATCTGTTTCCCTTTGATGAACTCTTTAAAGTGGACTTAAAGTGAAATAGTGAAATATTAAAGCAGTAGGATTAGCCATACTATGCCAGGGACAAAAACACATATATACAGTACAGACCATAAGTTTGGACACACCTTCTCATTCAAAGAGTTTTCTTTATTTTCATGACTATGAACATTGTAGATTCACACTGAAGGCATCCAAGCTATGAATTAACACATGTGGAAGTATAGTACATAACCAAAAAGTGTGAAACAACTGAAAATATGTCATATTCTAGGTTCTTCAAAGTAGCCACCTTTTGCTTTGATTACTGCTTTGCACACTCTTTGCATTCTCTTGATGAGCTTCAAGAGGTAGTCGCCAGAAATGGTTTTCACTTCACAGGTGTGCCCTGTCAGGTTTAATAAGTGAGATTTCTTGCCTTATAAATGGGGTTGGGACCATCAATTGCATTGTGGAGAAGTCAGGTGGATACACAGCTGATAGTCCTACTGAATAGACTGTTAGAATTTGTATTATGGCAAGAAAAAAGCAGCTAAATAAAGAAAAACGAGTGGCCATCATTACGTTAAGAAGTGAAGGTCAGTCAGTCCGAAAAATTGAAAAAACTTTGAAAGAGTCCCCAAGTGCAGTCTCAAAAACCATCAAATGCCACAAAGAAACTGGCTCACATGCGGACCGCCCCAGGAAAGGAAGACCAAGAGTCACCTCTACTGCGGAGGACAAGTTAATCCGAGTCACCAGCCTCAGAAATCGCAGTTTAACAGCAGCTCAGTTTAGAGACCAGGTCAATGCCACACAGAGTTCTAGCAGTAGACACATCTCTAGAACAACTGTTAAGAGGAGACTGTGTGAATCAGGCCTTCATGGTAGAATATTTGCTAGGAGACCACTGCTAAGGACAGACCATTTCAGGTGACTACCTCTTGAAGCTCATCAAGAGAATGGCAAGAGTGTGCAAAGCAGTAATCAAGGCACGTGCCTACAGGTGCCTGAAGATGAAAAGGCGGCTCACTCCCCTCTCCAAGTGCCTGCCTCCCTCCTTCCCTATGCAGAGTCTCAAGCGAAGTGTAAATGAGCGGTTACTCACCCGGGTCTCGGCATTCCGGTGACTAGATCTCCCTTCAGTCGGGGGTACGTCTAGCTACCTAATACTTGGGGGCACCTCTAACTACTTAATACTGAGGACAGCTCTGTCTACCTAATGCTGAGGGGCACCTGTAGCTACTTATGAAGGGCAAGGGAAGTAAGGGAGAAGTGACAGCTGGGCCAACCAGTACACTTGCGGTGTGGTTTTGCGGGTGTCTGTTGGTTCATAGAGGGTGGAGTCTAGGGTGCCAGGACATCTGTGCCTATAGGCTCCTGTGATGTAAATCCGGGCCTGGGTTCCCCTCATATCATATTTGCTATGATAATGATGGTTCTCCTTTCATTGGGATTATGTTCCAGCCTCTGCATTGGTGCCGAGGCTGGGGTGAAATATTAACAAGGGGATTCACAACATTTGCACTTCCATAAAGAAGGAAGGACAGCCAGCATATGGACCTAGCAAGGCTCAGAAAAAGTGTGTGTTTTTGCTTTTATTTATTTTAAATTAAGACTTCCAGGCAATTTAGGACATGAGCACACTTGTCAAATAACGGAAGGCATTACCAAAATCAACTGCATTGCCAAAATCATTATTACAAAGTGTGCTCGGACGTTTAGTAACTAAGGCTATTTTACATTTAGTTTCCTTTTAACCGAGTTCAGATCTTCTTTAAATCAAACCTGTAACATTAACCTCCTTGGCGGTTATCCCGAGCTAGGGTCGGGGAGGAAAACTGCAGCTAAGATCAGTAATCCTGACCTCTGCTCGGGGTTGCCGCCGGAGGCTGTGTGCAGAGCAATGCGCGCAGTGGGCGTTTCTGCATACCTCCCGGGGATCCTGACATCGGCCACCATTCTTCTTCCTCTCCTCCGGGGCTCTGCTTCCTGCTGGTGAGATTGCCAGCTGTCGTCATGACGACAGCCGGCAATTTCACTTTAGAGTTGCAGTGCCACCCGGAGGATGGAGGCATAGCTGCAGCGCGGGAGCCACGGAGGTGAGTGATCGAAAAACTGCTGCAGATCTCTCTGGTAGCGTGATTTTTTCCAGGTTTTAGGTTCTGAAAGGGTGCAAAAAAATTTGCACCGCTTTTAGACCCTAAAATCCAGGAAGAATCATAACGCCAAGGGGGTTAAGAAAAAAAACATGCAATCTTCACCAATTCACAGATCCGCTTTTCTTTCTCAGTGACCTATAGCTATCCGCTTACTGAAACATTCCCCCTTTAGTCACATGGGTATGAAAAGTATAGCGATTGTCCTGTCATCTGAAGCCACGTCTCTCTTCCGACTGATGGCGGTCTGTCTCTAGTGGGGAATAAAGTCTACAGTCTGCCCAGGGCAGTTTCTAGGCTAAAATGCACCCAGGGCAAGGGTGCAAAAATTACGCCCCCCACGGAGCCAGGTATAGGTGCTCGCAGTATAGGTTAGCCAGGGCTAGTTGCACTTAGTATAGGTACCCCAGTATAGGTAGCCAGCTATAGGTCCCCCCAGTATAGATAGCCAAGCATAGGTGCCCCAGTATAGTTGTCCCCAGTATAGGTTAGCCAGGTAGGTACCTCCAGTATAGGTAGCCAGTATAGTTGCTCCCAGTATAGGTTAGATAGGCAGGCGCCCCCGGTATAAGTTAGATAGGTAGGTGCCCCAGTACAGGTTAGTTAGGTGGGTGCTTCTAATATAGGTAGCCAGAATAGTTGCCCCCAGTATAGGTTAGATAGGTAGCTGCCCCCCAATATAGGTTAGATTAGTAGCTGCCCCCCAGTATAGGTTAGATTAGGTAGGTGCCCCCTAGTATAGGTTAGATTAGGTAGCTGACCCCAGTATAGGTTAAATAGGTAGCTGACCCCAGTATAGGTTAGATTAGGTAGCTGCCCCCCAGTATAGGTTAGGTAGGTAGGTAGGTGCCCCCCAGTATAGGTTAGATAGGTAGGTGCCCCCCAGTATAGGTTAGATTAGGTAGCTGCCCCCCAGTATAGGTAGGTAGGTACCTTCCATAATGGGAGGAGCTGCAGCCGCGGGAAGGGCAACTCGACCTCTCCCTCCCTTCCTCTCCCAGGGCCACGCTCTGTGCTCCCCTCGGACTGCAGATTTAGCGCAGGGGAGCACTCACTGTAAATAGTAACTCACCTCCCTGGTTCCAATCGCCGATCACTCACTTGCCGCCGGTCTCCTGCTCTGCATAGACACGTATACACACACTGCTTACTGTAAACAGGAAGCAGCGTGTGTATACCCGGCTATGCAGAGAGGAGACCAGCGGCGAGTGAGTGATCGGCGATTGGAACCAGGAAGGTGAGATACTATTTACAGTGAGCGCTTCCCTGCGCTAAGTCTGCAGTCAGAGGGGGTAGCACGGAGGGTGGCCCGGGGAGAGGAAGGGAGGGAGAGACCACTCCTCCAAGTCCAGACCTGAGTCTGGCAGAGAGGGGGCTAATTGTCACATGTGCATGAATTGCATAAGTGGCTGTGTAGCCTGTGTAAAATATCCTGGGGTCTGACTGAGGGTGTTTTTTTTTTTTGTGGGCGGTGGTGATTTGGGTCAGCAGCAGAGAAGGTGTGGTTATTGTGCTGCTTACCCGGTAGGATGTGTAGCAGACAGACAGGGTAGGTGTGGCTGCATAGGAGAAAGAGGGAGAGTGCACGCGTAGGTATTGTCGCGTGCACTCTCCTAGGTTGCCAAGCAACGGGGGTGACGCGCAGCGGGGACGCTTGGGGAAAGGAGGGGGCGCTCGCGCTGGAAGCGCGAGGATCAGAGCGTGGCGCGCGGGCGACCGTTGAGCTGGATATACAACCAGCTCTGAGGGAAATTGCGCGGTTCGGCGGTGAGAGGAGAAGGAGACAGACACAGTGCCGCAGCGGGATGCGCCCGGAAGGGACAGTGACAAGGAGACCGGGAAACTGCAACCCATTCTTATTTCAGCAGCCATAAATCAGTTTATAGCTGCCAAAATAGTTAAGAGGAAACAGAGGCTCCATCAGACAGAGAGGAGCCAGAAAAAAGGGGGTCAGTAGCCCTGCGTTGAGGGTGGAAGATTGCTAAATTTGATGAGTAATGGACAGTTTTGTTTTTCTATTTATTTCACAGCCCATCCAGTTGAGCTGAGCTCGGGGTATGTCGCGCAGGAGGAGTTCTCAGGCCCTGGTGGGCCGATTTGCATAATGTTTTTTTGTTACACGCAGCTAGCACTTTGCTAGCTGCGTGTAACTTCCGATCGCTGCCGCTCGCCGCTGATTCGCCGCTACCCGCCGTGCCGCGCAGCCCCCCCCCCTCCCTGACTCCTTGCGCAGCCTGGCCAATCAGTGCCAGGCAGCGCTGAGGGGTGGATCGGGACTCCCGCCGTCATCTCGCCCCGTCGCCATGGCGACCGGGAAAGCCCAGCAGGAAATCCCGTTCTGCACGGGATTTCCTGCTTACTCTCATCGCCGAAGGCGATCGGAGTGGGTGGGTGGACGCCGCTGCGCAGCGGCTATCATGTAGCGAGCCCAGGGCTCGCTACATGATTTAAAAAAAAATAAAAATAAAAAAAAGTGCTGTGCCCCCTCCTGGGCGATGTAATTGTATCACCCAGAGGGTTAATATACTTACCTCCAGTAATACTGGTCAGACTGCGGTTCCTAAAAGAAAAAGAAGTAATTAATACAAGAGTGCTTATCAGTATGGAAGAAGCTATTGGCTAATTACCTTTAGGCTCCATTCACACTAGAGCGCTTTTCAGGTGATTTCAGCATTGCTGGAAATCGCTAGCGTTTTGAAAAGCACTTGGTCAATGTTAAGTATAGGTGGCTGTTCTCACTTAAGTGTCTTGTGTTTTTCAGCAATTAGCTGAAACGCAAACTCATAACCTGCACCATTTCTGAGCGATTTTGAGCGATTAGCGCTTCAATGTTAAAGATAGGAGCGATTCAAAATCGCCCAAAAGCGCTGGGCTGTTCACAATAATCAGTGTTTTTCCAGCGCATTTACTCAGTAAATATAACAGATTAGCCACAAGACAGAGCAGATTACCCATAAAACACCTCTGTTTCCTGGCTAGCAGCCAACTCCTGGCTAGCGGTCATCTCCTATAAAAGGCTGGAAAACGCTGAAAAACGCTATCCCATACAGTAAAAAAACGCTCAAAATATTATAGAGAAGAACGCCAGAAAACGCTTTAGCATTTGCTTTTGCGTTTAGCGATTTGTAGTGTGAACAGCCCGAAGGTTACTCATCTGGGGATGCTGGGATTATCCTGAAAAGAAAAGGAAGAAACTTTGGATTCAGGAAAAACAGGAACTGATTTTTTTTTTTTTTTATTATATTCACCTGAGGTTTCCCCGTTTCCAATAGGATCTGTGGTGAAGATTTGCTTTTAGGAACAAAAATTGGAACCATTAACCTTAGCAAAGTTGTTTTTCTCTCTTCTTAAAGAGACACTGAAGCGAAAAAAAAATGATGATATTATGATTTGTATGTGTAGTACAGCTAAGAAATAAAACATTAAGATCAGATACATCAGTCTAATTGTTTCCAGTACAGGAAGAGTTGACAGGAACAGGAAGAGTTGAGCAACTCCAGTTGTGTCTGGTTGGAACAGATACCTCTTTATTAATCAAATTCATTTTTGGTCTTTTATGACTGTACATATTATCTGGTCAAGATAATTCTCTATGCTTTGTAAAGGCCTGACGAAGGGTCAATAACCCGAAACGGACTAATGTCGTCGCCTGAACTAAAATTACCTTTTTTCATCAAACAAAGCACACAGTGTCTATGATCTGCTTTTTGTATTGCTTTTTAACCACTTGAGGACCTAGGGCTTTCTACCCCTTAAAGAGAAACTCCGACCAAGAATTGAACTTTATCCCAATCAGTAGCTGATACCCACTTTTACATGAGAAAAATAATGATTTTCACAAACAGACCATCAGGGGGCGCTGTATGACTGATTTTGTGCTGAAACCCCTCCCACAAGAGGCTCTGGTACCGTACGGTACTCTGGGCAAACTGCCACAATGTAACAATGTTCAGACAGGAAATAGCTGTCTGTTAAAGCCAGACCAGCTAGAAACAGCTCCATAATCTGCCCACAGTAACAATGTCACCATGTAATAAATGTCAGAATGTGAATCTGGGAGAGGAAAGATTTTACAATGGGCAAACACTGACTAAATCATGTATACATAATTATTGTAAAAATGAAGCACTTTTTTTATTACATTATTTTCACTGGAGTTCCTCTTTAAGGACCGGCCACTTTTTTTCCATTCAGACCACTGCAGCTTTCACGGTTTATTGCTCGCTCATACAACCTACCACCTAAATGAATTTTGGCTCCTTTTCTTGTCACTAATAAAGCTTTCTTTTGGTGCTATTTGATTGCTCCTGCGATTCTTACTTTTTATTATATTCATCAAAAAAGACATGAATTTTGGCAAAAAATGATTTTTTTAACTTTCTGTGCTGACATTTTTCAAATAAAGTAAAATTTCTGTATACATGCAGCGCGAAAAATGTGGACAAACATGTTTTTGATAAAAAAAAAACCCATTCAGTGTATATTTATTGGTTTGGGTAAAAGTTATAGCATTTACAAACTATGGTGCAAAAAGTGAATTTTCTCATTTTTAAGCATCTATGACTTTTCTGACCCCCTGTCATGTTTCATGAGGGGCTAGAATTCCAGGATAGTATAAATACCCCCCAAATTACCCCATTTTGGAAAGAAGACATCCCAAAGTATTCACTGAGAGGCATAGTGAGTTCATAGAAGATATTATTTTTTGTCACAAGTAAGCGGAAAATGACACTTTGTGAGAAAAAAAAAAAAGTTTCCATTTCTTCTAACTTGCGACAAAAAAAAATGAAATCTGCCACGGACTCACCATGCCCCTCTCTGAATACCTTGAAGGGTCTACTTTCCAAAATGGGGTCATTTGTGGGGTGTGTTTACTGTCCTGACATTTTGGGGGGTGCTAAATTGTAAGCACCCCTGTAAAGCCTAAAGATGCTCATTGGACTTTGGACCCCTTAGCGCAGTTAGGCTGCAAAAAAGTGCCACACATGTGGTATTGCCGTACTCAGGAGAAGTAGTATAATGTGTTTTGGGGTGTATTTTTACACATACCCATGCTGGGTGGAAGAAATATCTCTGTAAATGACAATTTGTTAATTTTTTTTACACACAATTGTCCATTTACAGAGATCTTTCTCCCACTCAGCATGGGTATGTGTAAAAATACACCCCAAAACACATTATACTACTTCTCCTGAGTACGGCAATACCACATGTGTGGCACTTTTTTGCACCCTAACTGCGCTAAAGGGCCCAAAGTCCAATGAGTACCTTTAGGATTTCACAGGTCATTTTGAGAAATTTCGTTTCAAGACTACTCCTCACGGTTTAGGGTCCCTAAAATGCCAGGGCAGTATAGGAACCCCACAAATGACCCCATTTTAGAAAGAAGACACCCCAAGGTATTCCGTTAGGAGTATGGTGAGTTCATAGAAGATTTTATTTTTTGTCAAAAGTTAGCGGAAAATGACACTTTGTGAAAAAACACAATTAAAATCAATTTCCGCTAACTTGTGACAAAAAATAAAATCTTCTATGAACTCGCCATACTACTAACGGAATACCTTGGGGTGTCTTCTTTCTAAAATGGGGTCATTTGTGGGGTTCCTATACTGCCTTGGCATTTTAGGGGCCCTAAACCGTGAGGAGTAGTCTTGAAACGAAATTTCTCAAAATGACCTGTGAAATCCTAAAGGTACTCATTGGACTTTGGGCCCTTTAGCGCAGTTAGGGTGCAAAAAAGTGCCACACATGTGGTATCGCCATACTCGGGAGAAGTAGTACAATGTGTTTTGGGGTGTATTTTTACACATACCCATGCTGGGGGGGGAGAAATACCTCTGTAAATGGACAATTGTGTGTAAAAAAATCAAAAGATTGTCATTTACAGAAGTATTTCTCCCACCCAGCATGGGTATGTGTAAAAATACACCCCAAAACACATTATACTACTTCTCCCGAGTACGGCGATACCACATGTGTGGCACTTTTTTGCACCCTAACTGCACTAAGGGGCCCAAAGTCCAATGAGTACCTTTAGGATTTCACAGGTCATTTTTGTTTCAAGACTACTACTCACGGTTTAGGGCCCCTAAAATGCCAGGGCAGTATAGGAACCCCACTAATGACCCCATTTTAGAAAGAAGACACCCCAAGGTATTCCGTTAGGAGTATGGTGAGTTCATAGAAGTTTTTTTTTTTTTGTCACAAGTTAGCGGAAATTGATTTTAATTCCGCTAACTTGTGACAAAAAATAAAATCTTCTATGAACTCACCATACTCCGTACGGAATACCTTTGGGTGTCTTCTTTCTAGAATGGGGTCATTTTTCTAAAAAACTCACCATACTCCGTACGGAATACCTTTGGGTGTCTTCTTTCTAGAATGGGGTCATTTGTGGGGTTCCTATACTGCCCTGGCATTTTAGGGGCCCTAAACCGTGAGGAGTAGTCTTGAAACCAAATGTCGCAAAATGACCTGCGAAATCCTAAAGGTACTCATTGGACTTTGGGCCCCTTAGCGTACTTAGGGTGTAAAAAAAAGTGCCACACATGTGGTACCGCCGTACTCAGGAGAAGTAGTCAAATGTAGAAAGGAGGCTGGCACCACCAGAAGTAGAAAAGTAAAAATTAGCTCTTTATTGATCAGTCATAAAATGACAGCATGGTCAAAAATAAGGCTTTGGCGGCGACAGCCCGCTGTTTCGAGCTGCTATAGCTCTTTCTCAAGCCGAACAGCCCATACAATGTTAGCAACAATGACCACACCCTTATATACTGGTCTATGCATCAATTAGCCAATCATTTCAAAATCAGAAACACCAATCAGAGTGCAAGGGCATGTGGATGGACCTGATGGGGAACAGGCAGTGTGTGATGTCATCAAAACATACCTCCCAGTCAGCTGACCAAGGACAGCCCATCGCAGCATGGCAGAGAAAGTTCCACATGTAAAAGCAGGAAGTGCACTGTAAACATAGTTCACATGCACCAATAGGGACAGGCTCCAACGGCCCACCCATCTTAATATGGCATGGTAAACGCGTACAAATGTCCACATAATACGCGTCCTATAGACGCGATATCAATGCATAATAGCCGCCGTAACTCGCCATCCAAACGCATTATCAAAACAATGCGTACAAAAAGACGCATAATGCGTAATACTGGACGCTAGATAACCGCATGCCGCTACTAATGCCAACGCAATAATAATGCGTACAAACAGACGTAAAAACGCCCCCTGGCCGCATAACTCTATAATGGACGCGTACAAAAAGACGCATAACGCGTGGTACTGAACGCAACATAGTCGCATACTGTTCATACCAAATGCCACATTAATGCGAAAAAAACGTCGCAAAAATGCCTTCAGGGCGCATAAAAAATGGATGCACAAAAAGAGGATATAATGCATAGCATCATGGCGGGACTCAAATCAAGTCACGCCTAGAACTAATGCCCAACATTATACACGTGGAAATCGCATAGCTAGAGAGAACAATTCTCACCAGGCCACAAAGTTCTTCCCTCCATCAGCTCACAGGGACTAAAGAAAAAGAAAAAGAAGAAAAAAACACATCACTGCAAAAAATATCAAAGTTTTCAAAAATATTATAATGCTCCCAACCAGTACTCCACACCCCCTAGCACAGCATAATAGCTGCCTCTTATCATAGTAAATATCCCACATCACTATTTACAGATTCAACAGGAAAATTAAACACAAAAACTTAGATCGTATTCCCTATTAAGTCCTCCCTTTCCCATCACATGCAACCTTCTAATCCACCAGGCCTCTCTTTTGGCCAACTCATCCTGTCTATTTAATCTCCCTCGCCAATTACTCGGAACACTGTCAATAACCTGAACTTTAAATTGGGACAAATTATGTCTAGCTGAAACAAAGTGGCTAGACACAGCCTGGGTCATATCCTTGCCACGTATGGCTGTCTTATGGCCAGACATTCTGACCTTCAAAGCATTGGTGGTCATACCCACGTATCCCAATCCACAGGGGCATTTAATTAAATACACTACGTAACTAGAATCACAGGTATATCTGTGTCTAACCGTGAATCTTTCCCCTGTGGTGGGATGTGTGAAAGACCCACCTTTAGCTATATGGCTACAAAGATGGCAACTGAGGCATGGAAAAGTACCATGTCTGTTTTGCGTGACCTGTGTCCTCGGCTGGTGATGATGGAAGACCTTGTCTCTAACAGTAGGGGCCCTTCTGAAAGACATTAATGGAGGGTACCTAAATTCAGGTATCGTGGGAAACGCATCTTGTAACAGATGCCAATGGTGTCGAATTGCCCGTCCAACCAGTTCGCTACACGTGTTGTATGTAGAGACAAATGGCATACGAAATTGCTTAAGATCACGACGAGTTTTATGATTTCTTGGAATCAGGGTCCTATCAGGATAACCCCTGTCCAAAAACTTTTGTTTCAATATATTCTTCTGAGTTACTGCCTCAGCATCACAAGAGACTATTTTTTCAACACGTTTTAACTGGCCGGTTGGAATGGCATTTTTTATTGGGGGAGGGTGGAAGCTTTGGTAGTGTAGCAATGAATTTCTATCGGTGGGTTTTACATATAAATTGGTAATTAATTTATCCTGTCTCCTAATAATGCGTGTGTCCAGAAAAGTTGCCTCACAGCTGTCTGCATGTACAGTTAGTCTAATCGCTGGACAACAAGAATGTAGGGAGGCAACGAAGTCAACGAGGGTCGAATGTGGCCCCGCCCACAAACAAAACAAGGTCTTCCATCATCACCAGCCGAGGACACAGGTCACGCAAAACAGACATGGTACTTTTCCATGCCTCAGTTGCCATCTTTGTAGCCATATAGCTAAAGGTAGGTCTTTCACACATCCCACCACAGGGGAAAGATTCACGGTTAGACACAGATATACCTGTGATTCTAGTTACGTAGTGTATTTAATTAAATGCCCCTGTGGATTGGGATACGTGGGTATGACCACCAATGCTTTGAAGGTCAGAATGTCTGGCCATAAGACAGCCATACGTGGCAAGGATATGACCCAGGCTGTGTCTAGCCACTTTGTTTCAGCTAGACATAATTTGTCCCAATTTAAAGTTCAGGTTATTGACAGTGTTCCGAGTAATTGGCGAGGGAGATTAAATAGACAGGATGAGTTGGCCAAAAGAGAGGCCTGGTGGATTAGAAGGTTGCATGTGATGGGAAAGGGAGGACTTAATAGGGAATACGATCTAAGTTTTTGTGTTTAATTTTCCTGTTGAATCTGTAAATAGTGATGTGGGATATTTACTATGATAAGAGGCAGCTATTATGCTGTGCTAGGGGGTGTGGAGTACTGGTTGGGAGCATTATAATATTTTTGAAAACTTTGATATTTTTTGCAGTGATGTGTTTTTTTCTTCTTTTTCTTTTTCTTTAGTCCCTGTGAGCTGATGGAGGGAAGAACTTTGTGGCCTGGTGAGAATTGTTCTCTCTAGCTATGCGATTTCCACGTGTATAATGTTGGGCATTAGTTCTAGGCGTGACTTGATTTGAGTCCCGCCATGATGCTATGCATTATATCCTCTTTTTGTGCATCCATTTTTTATGCGCCCTGAAGGCATTTTTGCGACGTTTTTTTCGCATTAATGTGGCATTTGGTATGAACAGTATGCGACTATGTTGCGTTCAGTACCACGCGTTATGCGTCTTTTTGTACGCGTCCATTATAGAGTTATGCGGCCAGGGGGCGTTTTTACGTCTGTTTGTACGCATTATTATTGCGTTGGCATTAGTAGCGGCATGCGGTTATCTAGCGTCCAGTATTACGCATTATGCGTCTTTTTGTACGCATTGTTTTGATAATGCGTTTGGATGGCGAGTTACGGCGGCTATTATGCATTGATATCGCGTCTATAGGACGCGTATTATGTGGACATTTGTACGCGTTTACCATGCCATATTAAGATGGGTGGGCCGTTGGAGCCTGTCCCTATTGGTGCATGTGAACTTTGTTTACAGTGCACTTCCTGCTTTTAAATGTGGAACTTTCTCTGCCATGCTGCGATGGGCTGTCCTTGGTCAGCTGACTGGGAGGTATGTTTTGATGACATCACACACTGCCTGTTCCCCATCAGGTCCATCCACATGCCCTTGCACTCTGATTGGTGTTTCTGATTTTGAAATGATTGGCTAATTGATGCATAGACCAGTATATAAGGGTGTGGTCATTGTTGCTAACATTGTATGGGCTGTTCGGCTTGAGAAAGAGCTATAGCAGCTCGAAACAGCGGGCTGTCGCCGCCAAAGCCTTATTTTTGACCATGCTGTCATTTTTTGACTGATCAATAAAGAGCTAATTTTTACTTTTCTACTTCTGGTGGTG
Source organism: Hyperolius riggenbachi (assembly GCF_040937935.1). NCBI lineage: Eukaryota > Metazoa > Chordata > Amphibia > Anura > Hyperoliidae > Hyperolius > Hyperolius riggenbachi. The sequence continues at coordinate 34,528,812 of NC_090657.1, read as the reverse complement.
CCAGCCTCCTTTCTACATTTGACTACTGAGGATTCTGAGGATACAGGGATCCAAGGCTTGGGCACACAACAGTTCCTTCCTATGGATGAGTGCTCCTCCAACTTCTGTTTTTGCTCAGGAGAAGTAGTATAATGCATTTTGGGGTGTATTTTTACACATACCCATGCTAAGTGGGAGAAATATCTCTGTAAATGACAATTGTTTGATTTTTTTACACACAATTGTCCATTTACATAGAAATTTCTCCAACCCAGCATGGGTATGTGTAAAAATACACCCCAAAACACATTATACTACTTTTCCTGAGTACGGCGGTACCACATGTGTGACACTTTTTTGCAGCCTAGGTGCGCTAAGGGGCCCAACGTCCTATTCACAGGTCATTTTGAGGCATTTGTTTTCTAGACTACTCCTCGCGGTTTAGGGCCCCTAAAATGCAAGGGCAGTATAGGAACCCCACAAGTGACCCCATTTTAGAAAGAAGACACCCCAAGGTATTCCGTTAGGTGTATGGCGAGTTCATAGAAGATTTTATTTTTTGTCACAAGTTAGTGAAAAATGACACTTTGTGAAAAAAACCCAATAAAAATCAATTTCCGCTAACTTTTGACAAAAAATAAAATCTTCTATGAACTCGTCATACACCTAACAGAATACCTTGGGGTGTCTTTTTTTCTAAAATGGGGTCTCTTGTGGGGTTCCTATACCGCCCTGGCATTTTACAGGCCCAAAACCGTGAGTAGTCTGGAAACCAAATGTCTCAAAATGACTGTTCAGGGGTATAATCATCTGCAAATTTTGATGACAGGTGGTCTATGAGGGGGCGAATTTTGTGGAACCGGTCATAAGCAGGGTGGCCTTTTAGATGACAGGTTGTATTGGGCCTGATCTGATGGATAGGAGTGCTAGGGGGGTGACAGGAGGTGATTGATGGGTGTCTCAGGGGGTGGTTAGAGGGGAAAATAGATGCAATCAATGCACTGGGGAGGTGATCGGAAGGGGGTCTGAGGGGGATCTGAGGGTTTGGCCGAGTGATCAGGAGCCCACACGGGGCAAATTGGGGCCTGATCTGATGGGTAGGTGTGCTAGGGGGTGACAGGAGGTGATTGATGGGTGTCTCAAGGTGTGATTAGAGGGGGGAATAGATGCAAGCAATGCACTGGCGAGGTGATCAGGGCTGGGGTCTGAGGGCATTCTGAGGGTGTGGGCGGGTGATTGAGTGCCCTAGGGGCAGATAGGGGTCTAATCTGATAGGTAGCAGTGACAGGGGGTGATTGATGGGTAATTAGTGGGTGTTTAGGGTAGAGAACAGATGTAAACACTGCACTTGGGAGGTGATCGGACGTCAGATCTGCGGGCGATCTATTGGTGTGGGTGGGTGATCAGATTGCCCGCAAGGGGCAGGTTAGGGGCTGATTGATGGGTGGCAGTGACAGCGGGTGATTGATGGGCGGCAGTGACAGGGGGTGATTGATGGGTGGCAGTGACAGGGGGTGATTGATGGGTGATTGATAGGTGATTGACAGGTAATCAGTGGGTTATTACAGGGGAGAACAGATGTAAATATTTCACTGGCGAATTGATAAGGGGGGGTCTGAGGGCAATCTGAGCGTGTAGGCGGGCGATTGGGTGCCCGCAAGGGGCAGATTAGGGTCTGATCTGATGGGTAACAGTGACAGGTGGTGATAGGGGGTGATTGATGGGTGATTGATGGGTAATTAGTGGGTGTTTAGAGGAGAGAATAGATGGAAACACTGCGCTTGGGTGGTGATCTGATGTCGGATCTGCGGGCGATCTATTGGTGTGGGTGGGTGATCAGTTTGCCCGCAAGGGGCAGGTTAGGGGCTGATTGTTGGGTGGCAGTGACAGGGGGTGATTGATGGGTGATAGGTGATTGGCAGGTGATTGACAGGTGATCAGTGGGTTATTACAGGGAAGGCCAGATGTAATTAATGCACTGGCGAATTTATAGGGGGGGGGGTCTGAGGGCAATCTGAGCATGTGGGCGGGTGATTGGGTGCCCGCAAGGGGCAGATTAGGGTCTGATCTGATAGGTAACAGTGACGGTTGGTGATAGGGGGTGATTGATGGGTGATTGATGGGTAATTAGTGGGTGTTTAGAGAAGATAACAGATGTAAACAATACATTTGGGAGGTAATCTGACGGCGGGTTTGCGGGCGATCTAATGGTGTGGGTGGGTGATCAGATTGCCCGCAAGGGGCAGGTTAGGGGCTGATTGATGGGTGGCGGTGACAGGGGTGATTGATGGGTGATAGGTGATTGGCAGGTGATTGACAGGTGATCAGTGGGTTATTACAGGGAAGAACAGATGTAATTAATGCACTGGTGAATTGATAAGGGGGGGTCAGAGGGCAATCTGAGCGTGTGGGCGGGTGATTGGGTGCCCGCAAGGGGCAGATTAGGGTCTGATCTGATAGGTAAAAGTGACAGGTGGTGATAGGGGGTGATTGATGGGTAATTAGTGGGTGTTTAGAGGAGAGAATAGATGTAAACAATGGATTTGGGAGGTGATCTGATGTCGGATCTGCGGGCGATCTATTGGTGTGGGGGGGTGATCAGATTGCCCGCAAGGGGCAGGTTAGGGGCTGATTGATGCGTGTCAGTGACAGGGGGTGATTGACGGGTGATTGACGGGTGATTGACAGGTGATGGACAGGTGATTGACAGGTGATCAGGAGGGATAGATGCATACAGTACATGGGGGGGGGGGGGGTCTGGGGAGGGGGTCTGGGGAGAATCTGAGGGGTGGGGGGGGGTGATCAGGAGGGAGCAGGGGGCAGGGGGGGGATAAAAAAAAATAGCGTTGACAGATAGTGACAGGGAGTGATTGATGGGTGATTAGGGGGGTGATTGGGTGCAAACAGGAGTCTGGGGGGTGGGCAGGGGGGGGTCTGATGGGTGCTGTGGGCGATCTGGGGCAGGGGGGGGGGAAATCAGTGTGCTTGGTGCAGACTAGGGTGGCTGCAGCCTGCCCTGGTGGTCCCTCGGACATTGGGACCACCAGGGCAGGAGGCAGCCTGTATAATACACTTTGTAAACATTACAAAGTGTATTATACACTTTGTATGCGGCGATCGTCGGGTTAACATCCCGCCGGCGCTTCCGTATGGCCGGCGGGATGTTGCGGCGGGTGAGCGGCGCCAGGCGGAGGCGGAGGATCGCGTCACGGATGACGCGATCGCTCCGCCCATGCCCATACAAGGACCGCCGCCAATTGTCAATACGGCGGTCCTTGCGGCGTCCACTTCCCGGCCACCAATTGTATATAAGGCGGTCGGGAAGTGGTTAAATGTCTGTACCACAAATTCTTCTGCTGTTTTACAAAGAATTTTTCTACCTTTTTGAAGAAGAAAAATTTATTTTTTGTGAATATAATAAAGTGTGAAACAAAAAATTTTGGAAACAGATCGCTATTTTGTGGCTTCACTTGATTTAAATTGATCCTCCTATAAAGAAACATGGTCAGCCACTGTGTCAGAGGTGCAAGAAAGGGATGGGAAACAGTTTGTTAATGATGATTATCATTCAAAGCATTTATAGAAATGGTCATTACCAGCACATGACCAATAAAGAGGTAATACTGCGGTTGAGAGAGGGCCCCGATGCGGTCGCAACCTCTGCAACCCCTATTGCTACGCCACTGACTGCGCAGCAAGTCCCGAGACGCTACAGCAAGAAGCATCGGGCTGCCTCCTCCCTCCTGCAGTCATTAGCCTTTTCTTTCCGGTTGGTGAGTCTCTCCAGCCAATCCGTGAGAGAGACAGCCGAGTTATCCCGCCCACACAGCCCCAGCATCCAGACCAGTTCCCGGCCAGCAAATAGAGGAGACAGCTCACCTGCACTGCAGTGCAATGCAATGCTCTTCCTGCCTCTGATACTCATATCTGTAGCCTCTCAACAGATACTGTAAGTGCTTTATCCTCCAGCTGCTGCATTAATCCACGCTCCTGCCAGCCATGAGGCAGCCGATGTAATGGTCAGCTGAGTTCCAGACTCACTTCCTGGGAAACTTAGCATGGGAGTTGCAGGAGGGATGGGAACAGGGCAGCGTTTCTCCAGGCAGGGCTGAGGTAAGGGGAGGAGGATTAATGTACATTAGTATATGCCCTGTGTGCTACATGTGTCACACTACCTTAGCTATGTATTATTTACCACCATTTCCCCATATGTGCTCCCCTGCTGAGCATGATCTACCCACAAGACACTGGCTTATCATTCCTCCTGCATATCTCCTGTATTATCCTATCCAACCTAGCAGTGGATCTGTGGAGTCACTGATTGGACATGGATCAGAGAATGTGAGGCACAAGAGACAGACAGAAGCAGCAGTATAAAATGTGGCAGCATGTGATCAGCTGGGATCTGGACTTAGCATGGGAGTTGCAGGAGGAATGGGAACAGGACAGTGTTTCTCCAGACAGGGCACAGGGGTTGAATTTACAAAAGCTGCCTAGCATAACAGTTTGACAGGGTCAGGGAGAGTGAAGCAGGGAAGCCCACATAGTGTATTTACTGGTGAAATGTGCTGTCCACATCGTGTATTTCCTGGTGAAATGTGCTGTCCACATAGTTTATTTACTGGTGAAATGTGCTGTCCACATAGTGTATTTACTGGTGAAATGTGCTGTCCACATAGTTTATTTACTGGTGAAATGTGCTGTCCACATAGTGTATTTACTGGTGAAATGTGCTGTCCACATAGTGTATTTACTGGTGAAATGTGCTGCCCACATAGTGTATTTACTGGTGAAATGCGCTGTCCACATAGTGTATTTACTGGTGAAATGTGCTGCCCACATAGTGTATTTACTGGTGAAATGTGCTGTCCACATAGTGTATTTACTGGTGAAATGCACTCTTTCCTCTTGAAATTCACAAGAAGTTTCCTAAAAAGGCCACTACTAACGCCGCCCCTGACTCCGCCTCCTGTCCGTCCAAACCTTGGGGTGTCCAGATTTTTTGACCATTTTGTCCAGGAAAAATAAGAATTTGGGTTGGCAACCCTGCTGTGTAGCAGAGAGGGCTGCAAGGCCTGTAGCAGCAGGGAAGCTGCTGATGTGGAAGTGCTGAAGGGAGTTGGACTCCAGTACTTGTAATCCAGGAAAAGCCTAGAAAAGGTGAGTGGCCGAGGACTGTTATTAGGCCCGTGGCAGGGTGGTGAAGAGCCAGTGTGGCTGTTGAGAGTGCACAGGGGTGGTATGCAGTAACCCAGAAGATAACCTGAAGTCAGGGTCGGCACAGAAGCAGAGTGCTATGCCTACAGTACCCTGTGTGGTTTATTGTTTCTGTTCTGGACATTGTTTTGACTGACAAAGCTCTATTGTTTTTTTTTTTTAACCCTAAAAAGACTCACTGGCTGGTATGTTGTGACTAGTGTTGGGCGAACAGTGTTCGCCACTGTTCGGGTTCTGCAGAACATCACCCTGTTCGGGTGATGTTCGAGTTCGGCCGAACACCTGACGGTGCTCGGCCAAACCGTTCGGCCATATGGCCGAACTAAGAGCGCATGGCCGAACGTTCCCCGAACGTTCGGCTAGCGCTGTGATTGGCCGAACGGGTCACGTGGTTCGGACCCGAACGCGCTCTGATTGGCCGAACGGTCACGTGGTTCGGGTAAATAAATACCCGAACCACGTCATATCTCCGCCATTTGTCTGTGGGTTTAGCTTTGGGTAGGCAGGCAGGGTAGTTCGCGCTCCAGCCACGCTAGCCAGGGTCCCCCTGTCATTGTGTCACTGCTGGGAACAGTAGTACACCGCTTGCTCAGCCACACTATATAGCATTCTGTTTACTGCCACTCTGTGTACCTCGCTCAGCCACACTATATAGCATTCTGTTTACTGCCACTCTGTGTCTGCTGGGAATAGTAGTACACCGCTTGCTCAGCCACACTATATAGCATTCTGTTTACTGCCACTCTGTGTACCTCGCTCAGCCACACTATATAGCATTCTGTTTACTGCCACTCTGTGTCTGCTGGGAATAGTGGTACACCGCTCGCTCAGCCACACTATATAGCATTCTGTTCACTGTTCTGTGTCTGCTTGGAATAGTGGTACACCGCTCGCTCAGCCACACTATATAGCATTCTGTTTACTGTTCTGTGTCTGCTGGGAATAGTGGTACACCGCTCGCTCAGCCACACTATATAGCATTCTGTGCACTGTTCTGTGTCTGCTGGGAATAGTGGTACACCGCTCGCTCAGCCACACTATATAGCATTCTGTGCACTGTTCTGTGTCTGCTGGGAATAGTGGTACACCGCTCGCTCAGCCACACTATATAGCATTCTGTTCACTGTTCTGTGTCTGCTGGGAATAGTGGTACACCGCTCGCTCAGCCACACTATATAGCATTCTGTTTACTGTTCTGTGTCTGCTGGGAATAGTGGTACACCGCTCGCTCATCCACACTATATAGCATTCTGTTCACTGTTCTGTGTCTGCTGGGAATAGTGGTACACCGCCCGCTCAGCCACACTATATAGCATTCTGTTCACTGTTCTGTGTCTGCTGGGAATAGTGGTACACCGCTCGCTCAGCCACACTATATAGCATTCTGTTCACTGTTCTGTGTCTGCTGGGAACAGTAGTACACCGCTCGCTCAGCCAGAGTATATAGCATTGTGTTTACTGCCACTCTGTGTACACCGCTCAGCCAGACTATATACCATTGTTTACTGACACTCTGTGTACACCGCTCAGCCAGACTATATACCATTGTTTACTGACACTCTGTGTACACCGCTCAGCCAGACTATATACCATTGTTTACTGCCACTCTGATTCTGCTGGGAACAGTAGTACACCGCTCGCTCAGCCAGACTATATAGCATTGTGTTTACTGCCACTCTGTGTACACCGCTCAGCCAGACTATATACCATTGTTTACTGACACTCTGTGTACACCGCTCAGCCAGACTATATACCATTGTTTACTGAAACTCTGTGTACACCGCTCAGCCAGACTATATACCATTGTTTACTGCCACTCTGATTCTGCTGGGAACAGTAGTACACCGCTCGCTCAGCCAGACTATATACCATTGTTTACTGACACTATATAGCAGACTATATAGCATTGTGTGTACACCGCTCAGCCAGACTATATACCATTGTTTACTGACACTCTGTGTACACCGCTCAGCCAGACTATATACCATTGTTTACTGCCACTCTGATTCTGCTGGGAACAGTAGTACACCGCTCGCTCAGCCAGACTATATACCATTGTTTACTGACACTCTGTGTACACCGCTCAGCCAGACTATATACCATTGTTTACTGCCACTCTGATTCTGCTGGGAACAGTAGTACACCGCTCGCTCAGCCAGACTATATACCATTGTTTACTGACACTATATAGCAGACTATATAGCATTGTGTGTACACCGCTCAGCCAGACTATATACCATTGTTTACTGACACTCTGTGTACACCGCTCAGCCAGACTATATACCATTGTTTACTGCCACTCTGATTCTGCTGGGAACAGTAGTACACCGCTCGCTCAGCCAGACTATATACCATTGTTTACTGACACTCTGTGTACACCGCTCAGCCAGACTATATACCATTGTTTACTGCCACTCTGATTCTGCTGGGAACAGTAGTACACCGCTCGCTCAGCCAGACTATATAGCATTGTGTTTACTGCCACTCTGTGTACACCGCTCAGCCACACTATATAGCATTGCGTACTCTGCCAGTCAGTGTGTATATTGCTGGGATCAGTAATACTCCACTCACCGTCAACCACTATATGAGCTCAACATGAGTTCCCCAGAGACCTCCGCTGTGAGCAGCACTCCCAACAACAGCAACAGCCAACGCCCCACGCAAGCTATAACATCCACCCCAGCAGCCAGTGGTCAGCAGCAGCCCTCCCCGGAGGAGAACGTTGTGTCCATCAGTCCGTCGCCAGAGCGATTAATGAGGGCTGCCATTGAGGAGATGATGGGGCCTGATGTGGAGGAGGAGGTCTGGCTCAGGCCAGCATCCCAAGTTAATGTTGAGGACGATGAGGGGTCTGTGTCTGGGGATGTTGGGGTGGCAGAGGTGGTGGGTGGGTCAGACTCAGGAGAAGAGTTGTATGATGAGGATGATGATCGGGACCATCTGTATGTGCCTCAGAGTCCGACCCCGGAAAACATGTTGTATCGTGTGTTTAGGTACTAAAATCTGCGTTCCCTCCCAGTAGTGTTGGGCGAACAGTGTTTGCCACTGTTCGGGTTCTGCAGAACATCACCCTGTTCGGGGTGACTATATAGCAGACTATATAGCATTGTGTTTAATGCCACTCTGTGTACACGGCTCAGCCACACTATATAGCATTGTGTTTACTTCCACTCTGTGTCTGCTGGGAACAGTAGTACACCGCTCACCCGCCACTGTATAGCATTGTGCTCTGTGTCACTGCTGACAATAGTGGTACACCGCTCACCCACCACTGTATAGCATTTCTGTACTGCCACTGTACTGCTGCCAGTCAGCGTGTACTTTAAGGATAAGTGAAATGAGGAAGAAATCCGGTGAAAGAGGGAGGGGCAAGGGAAGAGGTGTTTCCCCTGACGGTTCACGTACAGGCCACAGGGGAGCACCCAAGAAAACCCACTCAATACTGCCCATGTTGTCCAGGACAACAACCCTCACAGATCCAAAAGAACAGGACCAGATAATTACTTGGATGACCTCTCAAGCGTCCAGCAGTGGGTTAAGCAGCACCAGCACATCACGCACGAGGTCCGAGTCCTCAGCCAGTTAAAGTCTGGGCTTTCTTTGAAGACTGCACTGAGGATGTTACCATGGCGATTTGCAAGGTGTGCAAGACCCGCCTGAGCAGGGGGAAAAGTATTAACAACCTCTCCACCACCAGCATGAGCCGCCACATTCTATCCAAACATCCCACTCTGTGGGCAAACGCGGCAGGACAGGGTACCACCAGCAACACTGCCTCCCTTGGGTTCACCAGACTCACCACCAGACCCGCCTCAGCAGCAGCAGTAGCCCAGCCATTGCGTGGTTCACAACATTCACAAACATCAGACGATGCTGACACTGTCACTTTCCGGACTAGTGCTCTTGAGGTCTCCCAGTGTTCATCAAACACAACAACCAACAGCCCTTCGGTGTGCAGCGCTACGGTTGAGTTGTCTGTCTCTGAGATGTTTGAGCACAAGAGGAAATTGCCAGCAAATGACCCCCGGGCCGTGGCAGTAACAGCCAGCCAGCATAGCCAAGCTTCTGGCCTGCGAAATGCTGCCATATCGAGTGGTGGAGACAAACAGCTTCAAGGGCATGATGTCAGTGGCCATCCCACGTTACGTTGTTCCCAGCCGCTACCACTTTGCGCGCTCTGCAGTGCCTGAGTTGCATGAGCACGTGGTCAGCTAAATAACCCGAAGCTTGAAGAATGCCGTTGCCTGCAAGGTTCACCTCACCACTGACACCTGGACGAGTGCGTTCGGCCAGGGTCGATACATCTCCCTTACCGCGCACTGGGTGAACCTTGTGGAGCCTGGCAGCGATTCCTCACCTGCTACGGCGCGGGTGTTGCCCACGCCGCAAACAGCTGGATAACAACAGCAGCACCTACCTCTCTGACTCCTTCTCCTCCAACGCATCTCAAAGCTGTACCTCATCCGGAAATGCTAACCCAGCACCAGCAGCAGTAGGATCGTGGAAGCAGTGCAGCACAGCTGTTGGCATGCGTCAGCAAGCGTTGCTGAAGCTGATCTGCCTTGGGGATAAGCAGCACACAGGGGAGGAAATTTGGAGGGGAATAAAGGAACAGACGGATTTGTGGCTGGCACCGCTGGACCTGAAACCGGGCATGAAGCTAGACACCTGGCACGAACTGGCAATGTACGCAATAGAGGTGCTGGCTTGCCCGGCAGCCAGCGTTATGTCGGAACGCTGTTTCAGTGCTGCCGGAGGCATCATCACAGATCGGCGTATCCGCCTCTCCACAGAAAATGCAGACCGTCTGACTCAAATTAAAATGAATCAATCCTGGATTGGAAACGACTACGCAACACTCCTGGACCCCAACCAAGTAACATGACCGATGAACATCTGGGATGGTTTAGCGTTTCCGGTCCCTGTTTATTGAACCTCTCATCTGTATTACATTTATGACTGCATGGCGGCAAAAAGCATTGCTGCTATATCCGCACGCTTTTTGTCCTCATGCAAGGCCTGGGTTGTTGTGTCTCACAAAGCGTGGCCTTCTCCTCCTGCGCCTCCTCCTGTTCCATCACGTGTGCTGCTGCTGCTGCTGCTGCTGCTGGGTTACCGTTGCCGGTCCCTGTTTATGGAACCTCTTATCTTTATTACATTTATGACTACATGGCGGTACAAAGCATGCTATCCGCACGCTTTTTGTCCTCATGCAAGGCCTGGGTTGTTGTGTCTCACAAAGCGTGGCCTTCTCCTCCTGCGCCTCCTCCTGTTCCATCACGTGTGCTGCTGCTGCTGCTGCTGCTGGGTTAGCGTTGCCGCGTGGTCCCTGTTTATTGAACCTCTTATCTTTATTACATTTATGACTACATGGCGGTACAAAGCATGCTATCCGCACGCTTTTTGTCCTCATGCAAGGCCTGGGTTGTTGTGTCTCACAAAGCGTGGCCTTCTCCTCCTGCGCCTCCTCCTGTTCCATCACGTGTGCTGCTGCTGGGTTAGCGTTGCCGCGTGGTCCCTGTTTATTGAACCACTTATCTTTATTACATTTATGACTGCATGGTGGTACAAAGCATGCTATCCGCACGCTTCTTGTCCTCATGCAAGGCCTGGGTTGTTGTGTCTCAAAGCGTGGCCTTCTCCTCCTGCGCCACCCTCCTCCTGTTCCATCACGTGTGCTGCTGCTGGGTTAGCATTACCGGTCCCTTTTCCTGGAACCTCTTATATGTATTACATTTATGACTGCATGCCGACAAAAAGCATGTTACCTGTGCAAAGAAAACAGACATTTCCCGCATTTAAAAGACAGTTTTCCCTTTGAAACTTTAAAATCGATTTTCTCAAAAACTATAAGCTCTTTTTGCTAAAAAATTTTTTCCTCTTGTACCCACTCCCAAGGTGCACATACCCTGTAAATTTGGGGTATGTAGCATGTAAGGAGGCTTTACAAACCACAAAAGTTCGGGTCCCCATTGACTTCCATTATGTTCGGAGTTCGGGTCGAACACCCGAACATCGCGGCCATGTTCGGCCTGTTCGGCCCGAACCCGAACATCTAGATGTTCGCCCAACACTAGTTGTGACCCTTCTGTGCTTTGATCTCCTCTGCCAACATGAGCTAAACATCTTGACTTCCCCCAGAATATCACACACCCATATAAACCCGATCACTGGCTAGAGATCACCATGGCCAATCAGAGGGGAAGCTTTAGCACGCAACCAAATGGGTGGAGGTGCTGGCACCAGAGCGGCCAATCACAGCTGACGGATGCCCGGCCAATCACAGCCCCAAGGATCATGGCACTGTCATTAGGCCAATCACTGCATTCGATCGGTAGCAGTGTGCTATCAGATGTTATTGCTACTAATCAAGTGCAGTAATTGGCCCAATGACGGTGGCATGTGCTAGGGCAGTGTTTCTTAAACCTGTAGTTTTGACTCCCCAACGGTGCATGTTTTGCAGGCTGCCTTTCCAATGCACAGGTGGGGTAATTAGTGTCTCAGCTACATGGAATCCACCTAGATGAGAATAATTACCCCATCTGTGCATAGGGGAGGCTGCCATGCACCGTTGGGGAGTCACCAGGACAGGTTTGAGAAACACTGTGCTAGGGCATTTTGCAAGTCTGACAAAGGATAGCTTGTTCCTTCCTGCCAAGCTAAACAACTTGACCACTGAGGGTTTTTCCCCCTCTCTTTCTTTCGCCAATAACTTAATCACTACTTATCACAACAAAATGATCTATATCTTGTTTATCTCGCCACCAATTAGGCTTTTTTTGGGAGGTACAGTATGCTAAGAATTATTTTACCCTAAACACATTTAAATTGGAATAATACGATAAAAACTGAATAAATTCATTATTTCTCCATTTTTGGCCATTATAGTGTTAAAATAAAACGTTCTACTGTGGATAAAAGCCACGCATTTTATTTGCCCATTTGTCCCAGTTATTGCAACGTTTAAAAAATTTCCCTAGTACAATGTATGGTGCCAATATTTTATTTGGAAATAAAGGTGTATTTTTTCAGTTTTGCGTCCATCACTAATTACAAGCCCGTAAATTAAAAATGTATAGTTATATACCCTCTTGGCATAAATATAAAAAAAAAAGTTCAGTCACTAAGGTAACTACTTATATATATATATTTTTTTTTTATGTCATTTTTTTTCCTGTACAAAAAAAAAAAGTTTGGGTACTATGGGAGGGTATGGGAGGGAAATAGTTAATTATAAAACTCAGTGTGGGGATTTTTATTATATAAAAAATAATTTGGGTGTAATTTACTATTTGGCCACAAGATGTCCTCAGTCATCATTTCCGATTTACGTAAGCACGTGATGTGAATCGGAAGTAATGCGTGGCACTTAACAACAGGAAAGATTCAATTAAAGCGGGTACTTAGATTAATGAATGGGAACTGCGTCCCCATTCATTCATCTCCCGGCTAACCGGCGCTAACAGCGGCGCACCTTTTCCAGGCCGTGAATATACTGCATGGCGTGCGGTAAGTATTTAAAGGAAACAATAGATTAGATAAACTAAAAATGTATCCATAACTGGGGTTTCCTCCAGCCCCATGTGCACGGATCACTCCCACGCTGCCGTCCTCAGTTTTCTGTAACGCTGGTACCAGGTCCCATAACTTTGGCCAGTCCCGGCCAGTTTGCGCAAGAGAAGTGCGCCCTCTACGCATCTCTCCGGCAGCTGCAAATGAATATAAAATGGAGAAAGGGGAAGTGTTTTATGTACTTTTTTTAATTAGGAATGTCTCATAAATACTAAAAAAGCAAAATGAATTTAAAAAAATGGAGAGATGTTGGAATCCATATGACTTTTAACCACTGCAGGACCATAGGCTTACACCCCCAGTTACCAGGCTATTTTTTACAATGCAGGCCACTGCAGCTTTAAGAGCTCACTGCAGGGCCATACAACTCGGCACACAAGTGATTCCCCCCTCTTTCTGCCCACCAACAGAGCGCTCAGAGCGCCCCAAGACTTGACACCAGTTGGCATTACGCGGTCCTGGGGCTGCCACCCTCCCGACGCTGATCGGCGTTAGGCGGTCAGGAGGGGGTTAAAGGACCACTATTATGAAAAATGTATAAAAGTTTAAATACATACATATAAAATGTTCACTTCTCCCGGAGTAAAAGGCAATATATATAAATCATTTTTATATATTTTGTACCAATGTTTTTTTTTTTTTTTTTTTATGCAAACCATTGCTTGTTTGTGTGCGTTCTAATATCTATATTTTTATGTTCCCATGTTTGGTGTTTACTCTGTGCAGTGCCACGGGAGATGTGTACCTCTGCAGTTGTGTATAAGCGTTTTGCATACACAGTCATCACCATTAACCTGCTGGCCAGCATCCTTAATGATTAATGCAGCTTATTTATATTCGGGGCATACATTCTGGTTTGGAGCACAGTGATTCACAACAGTAACATCTAGTGCTGAGTATGAGACTGCAGATATATGACTAGCAATGCTTATTTCTAAACATTCTAATTTCTAAACATCTCTTCCAGGGTTGGATTCTCCATAAGGCACTGTAGACATGTGCCTACAGGCACCTTATGTAGGAGAGGCAGCCCCCCTCCTCCGATAACTAACCTCAGGAGCTTACAGTCTAATCCTTGCCTCATATCACAAACCTCAGGCACTTACACTTTAAAGTGGTCTGAAACTCCAACATAACATTCAATAAAAATGTGTTTTCCTGCTTTTAATTACTCATACAGTTATCATATTTGCTTTTGTGCATAAGTAATATTGTCTATTTACAAATTACAAGTTTCCAAAGTGTAGTTTATCTTGCCCTGAAACCTGCCATTACATTTTATTCAAACTGCTTTTTATTATATATTAACATATTTTAATGAACTATTCTGAACTGTGTGTGTGTCTGAAGCACAGAGAGTTCCTTTTAACTTATTACACACTTTGTAACAACACTAGAATGTAAACAAAGTTATCTCCAGTTTGGATGCGGATTTGAAGCTGAATAGCAGGACAAAGCGCTTTAACCATTTCAGTGATGTTCTGCTAAAAAAAAATTCTGGCATAATAGCTTTCAAGCAGTGAGGAATCTTTTAGAGCAAAGTAGAAATGCTGACTTTCAGACCACTTTAATTCTTGTCTCATGTCACTAAGGATGATATGAGACAGTAATTAGAGTGTAAGATTCTAAGGACATTTAGTGACATAAGGAAGGGATTAGAGTTCAGGATATTTTTACTTGGGGGTGTGGCCTGTGTTCATGGGCGGAGTTTAGGGCATGAGAACGCCTGTGCTTATGGGCCTCTGAGTTATAAATCTGGCCGTGATCTCTTCTAATGCTAACTCCAACCTCTAACCCTAAGAATAATAACATTGGTAATGCCTAACCTCATCCTCATGCCGCATGCGTCGACTCACCGCCTTCTCCCCTAAGCTGCCCCTCAGTGTAAAATGTGCCTTGAGCAATATCATTTATCTGTTGGTGTCCGCCGCTGGCTCTGGGCTCTGTCCTCATACATGCACCCCACGTGGTTGCCGGCATAATGTGGGCATGTGTAGGGTGTCGCACACGTGCCCACGTTAAGCCAACAACCTCGCTGGGCCCGTGCATGTGAATGGAGAATAGAGCCCGGAGCCAGCGGCGGACACTGACAGGTAAAGTTTACCGCACAGGGCACCAGGAGACACATTTTACACAAGGTGGGACAGCGCCGCGGGTTCCATTGCATTTTTCTCTTGTCTTGACGCCATTACCGCCGCACACATGATTGAGCATGCTGGCCCTGCATCTCGCATCAACGACTAATACATGTGACCAGTTTCAGCCCGAAATTGGTCACATCATCGATCAGGCAAACTCTTGGCGGCACCGATTTTCATCCAATCTGATTGTAATAATCGAATCGGATGTTCGATCAGCCACCAAGTTGACTGATGTATGGTTAACTTTACTCTCCCATTCCACACCTAACACTAACTGATAACTCTATCCGACGCTTACCTTCTATTGTTTTCACCCTCAGTGTACAGTCATAGCGCAAGGGGCCAATATCTTCTGGTGTTTTGGCTAAATGAACCATTAATCACATAGCTGAAACCCCTCAGCACCAGAATCAACTACATTATAGCCAAGTACCAACGTCCATTCTATCTGCTTGTGGCTGAAATTCCTTGATGCTAGAACTGGCAGACAAGCTGTGTTGCTGTCAGGGGCGCCTCTGGCCATTTTGTCACTCCAGGCGAGGAAATCTGTGCCCCCCCCCCATTAAAATAATCACAATGCTGCAGCATTTCAGCAGAAAATAATCGTATTACAGCAGTGGTTCAGTGCAATACTACGAGCCGCCGATACCACTGTGTCCAATTGAAAAATGTACTGTTTGATCGTAATTTTGATACATTTTTGCAACGGATTCATTGATCGAAAGTATAATCGATCTGGGTGGTTGGTAATCACCAGATTCAATCCTAGTGAAAGAATCTGTCAGTAATAATGAATGCATGTATTGACAGCTATAGGCTAGGGTTACTGATAGCAAGATCGGGGTGATTAAATTGTGAGGGTAAGAAGTGGTGGGGGGCAAAGTAGAGAATGACAAGGAACATTTATATTGCATTTTTCTCCTGGCGGACTCAGGAGCTGCCTGCAGCCACTAGGATGCACTCTATAGGTAGTAGCAGTGTTAGGGAGTCTTTCCCAAGGTCCCCTACTTAATAGGTGCTGGCTTACTGAGCAGGAATAGCTGAGGTTTGCTGAGGTTTGAACCCAGGTCGCCAGTGCCAGAGGCAAAGCCCTTAAAGGGGAACTTCAGCCTCAACAAACATACTGTCATCAAGTTACATTAGTTATGTTAAGTAGAATAGATAGGTAATATAATCTCTTACCCACTCTGTTTTAAAAGAACAGGCAAATGTTTGTGATTCATGGGGGCTGCCATCTTTGTCATGGGGGCAGCCAGCCTTTTTGGTTGAAAAGAGGTGACAAGGAGCATGAGACACAGTTCTAACTGTCCTGTGTCCTGATAACCCCTCCCAGCTGCACATGCTAGGCTTCAAATGTCAAATTCAAATTGTAAAAAAAAAAAAAAATTGCACCAAAACAGCAGAACAAGAACAACAACATCAGAAATCCCATCATCCTTTGCACAGCATCAGGGGGAAAAAGCCCGGGCAGTTTTCTTCTGTGCAGCTAAAAATAAGGCTTGTATAAGAGAAACAAAGTTCTGATGCTGTGAAACTGTTAAAGAAACACCAGGCCTTTCCAGTGCTGCTGAGTTGATTTTTAGTCCGGAGGTTTACTTTAAACATTACACTATCCAGAGAGAGGGGAGAAAATAACTTTTATTTAGCTTTCCTGTATGACAAGAAGACAGCCAGCACTAGGGGAAGGGGGAAACAAAGGTGAATGAGGGAGAGAGGAGGAGTGGAGAGATACTGAGATGGGGCAGAGAGCTTAGATAGTATTGCAGTCCCATACCACACAGAGACAACTTGCCTGTAATGTGACTCCTGCCCTGCCAATCTCTCACACAAGGCTGCAGCAGCCCTCCTGGAGTCTAAGGACAGTCGAATTTTTTTTACCCTGGGTAATACCTTATCAAGCTTTCCACATGCAGACTTTACAATGGTGAAAGAACAGACAGAGTTTTTTTCTTTGGACCCTGCATAAGGCAAGCGTCCTCAGACAGCCTAGTGCTTCACATTGCCTTATATAAGAAAAACCTCAAAGCACCAGGCACTGTACCAGCAGCCTGGATCGAAATATCTCCCCTCTGCCCCTGGCCAGTCCGTTCTGGAATGCTTTTGTACCTGCTTCCCAGAAAGACACCATCCTCCTCTTCTTTGTTTTCTTTTCATGGTCATAGGAGGGGAAGGGGGGGCGGGACAGGAGTGAACAGACACACTCTAGATCTCAAGATAACAACTAATTAGGGAATGTCATACAAAGAGTTGTAGACAAAAGTTTTGTAGACTCCTCATGAGAGGCTGAGCAGCAGATGCTTTCATTAGAACTTTTTATCTCCGCACCCTCAGTTTTCAGCCTTTAAGGACAGGAAAAATACACTTTTTTTCCTCTGGATGCGCCCCCAGATAAACTGCCACTCCAGGCAGTTGGCTTATCAGCTGGTGCCTAGAGGCGCCTCTGGTTGCCGTTGCCCAATCAGTCCATGTTGTTACTGTCCGTTTCCAAAAGAACACATTGGGCCCTTATTGAAATATTTTTTTTCCCCTAAGTTTTCTCTCAGGTGATCATTTTTCATCTTCTGTTTATAATAACTTTTTAGGGCTCTACAATTGAAAAAGTACCCAAAAGTCATTGAAAAAGCTCTTTCAAAATTATTCAGAGTATTTTCTAGCTTACTGGCTGCTTAAAGGACATTTTATGGACAAAGTGTGAAAACCCCACCTAGGGCAAAGATGTCCAACTCCAGTCCTCAGGGATTGGCACAGCTCAAATGAATTCTCCATTTCTCTGTCCATCCTAAACACTGGCATGGATATGGCCCTTGAGGACTGGAGTTGGACCCCTGACCTAGGAGAAAGGTGTGTACAATGTTATGTTGCTGTTTTATATTGTTATTATACTTTGAGACTAAGTTCTACTTATAATGCTAGAAATTAGAACCAGTTGCATGTTAAACAAAGAGCAGGAGGATAAAAAGTCAAAGATAAAAGATATTGCACTCTCGCACACTGTGAAGCCTGCAGACACCACGTGCTCAATATTGGAGACAGTGACCACTGTCATCAGAGGATAGAACGAGTGTACATTAATACATTATATTACATCTAAATACTCCCAGGATGATAGATAGATAGATAGATAGATAGATAGATAGATAGATAGATAGATAGATAGAAAAAATGGCAGGCACAGGTAGTACCACCGGTTATCAGAACACCACCAACTGCCTTCTATAGGCACCCGAGGTTGCTTTTTGCTCCAGATCGCCCTGTTATTGACCTGAGGAAGCCGCTGTAGGCAGTGAAACGTGTTGTCCAGTGTCCTAATTAAGTTACCCATGAATATCATATTGAGTCCTCCTTTTTTGAAGGTAGGACCAAATCTTTATACATATATTGTGTATGTGTGTGTGTGTGTGTGTGTGTGTGTATATATATATATATATATATATCAGACGCATATACCACTGGGCACCTCCTATCCATGGCTTGCACTTTCTATCCTTTTGGCAAGGGACACTGGCGAGTGGATTCTCATTCTGGCTGGATTTTTTTCAGAAGTGCGACCTACCCTTTACAAAGGCCGAGAGGGGGCGGTACTTACTCTCATGCTTGAGTGGTTGCTTCTTGAGCAACCCAATTTTGTGAGTATATTATCACTAATAATACTATTCCTCAACCTATAAAGATATACTACATAGTTTACATAGTTTTTCTTAGTTTACATAGTTTATCTTACTGCAGAGATGGTTGACAGCATAGGCGCACACAGGGAGGGATGAGATGAAAAACCTACTGTCAGTACAGTAAATCCTATTTTGTGGCACTCTCCTGTTCTCTCCATTATTAACTGCTGACAGCATTGAGATCTGTTGCAGTTATGTTATTATGGAACTTTGCACTAGTCTCTGGGGTCCCTTGATGTGTATCAGATTGAGGTACTGGGCCAAAAGTGTAGCAGCTGCCCAGAGTGACCAATCTGGTTCCAGCTGTAAACTGAAACAAGGGCTTTAATTGGTCACTCTGGACTACAGATAGTCGGAATTGCTGATTTCCGATTCCGTGGAAATACCGCATTCCGCTAATGCAGATTTCCACTACCGCTGTATTCCGGCGGTATTTAGCAGTATTCCGACGGTATTCCGATTTCCACGGATTTCCGTTTTCCGCTAAAAATTCCGTCTACCGCTTACCGCACTACAAATCCTCATTCTCTGATTGGCTTATTCATCCCGAGTCTTCTGATTGGCGTAAAATTATCGACAATTAGGTTGGATGGATTTCCGCGGAAATTTCCACTACCGCTTACCGCACTACAAATTCTTATTCTCTGATTGGTTTATTCATCTCGAGTCTTCTGATTGGCTTAAAATTATCGACTATTAGGTTGGATGGATTTCCGCGGAAATTTCCACTACCGCTTACAGCACTACAAATGCTCATCCTCTGATTGGCTGATTCATCCCGAGTCTTCTGATTATCGGTATAGCGGAAATTTCCATGATTTCCAACAAATTCTGCTTTCCGCACACTAATTTCCACGTACCGCATTCCGATGCGAAAATGTGATTTCCGATCAGAAATGCGGAAATTTCCGTTCCGTGGAATTGGAATGAGCATCCCTACTCTGGACTGCTGCTGGGCTTTTGCTTCAATTTGTTTTGACTCTGTCTTGATAAACCAGCCTCTTTGACTCTAAAAGTAGAAATTCTCACAAAAATCATAAAGCTTAATTCTTATCTGACATAATCTTTTAAAGCGGACCTGAACTCAGAACGTCCTCTCTGCTCTAAAAGATACGCAACAGCATACTAACCTTTAAACAAAAAACATTTCTTTGTTACAGCTGATACAAATCCTAAAATAAATCTGCATATTTTCTACTTCCTGATTCATGGAAGCCGGCATATTGTTAACATCCTGTGCTTTCAAATGGGCTTATCTGCCATCTCTTCCTATGGCAGTCATGTGACACAGGGGAGAGATCAGATTACAATTTGTGATAAGACACAAACAAGGGGGAATTAGACAGGCTAAACTCTCTAAATACATACAGGGTGCATTTCTCTATGTTTTAATTCTGCCCTGTGCAAGAGTTCAGGTCCACATTAAAGGACACCCGAAGTGACGTGACATGATGAGATAGACATGTGTATGTACAGTGCCACACTCACTAATAACTATGCTGTGTTCCTTTTTTTTCTTTCTCTGCCTGAAAGAGTTAAATATCAGGTATGTAAGTGGCTGACTCAGTCCTGACTCAGACAGGAAGTGACTACAGTGTGACCCTCACTGATAAGAAATTCCCACTATAAAACACTTTCCTAGCAGAAAATGGCTTCTGAGAGCAGTAAAGAGATAAAAAGGATCAATAGTTCATAGATTTTAGCTCTGGCATACTTCAATGAATGTGTCATTGAGCAAAAACAATAAAACACTTAAAAATAGATTTAAACATAAAATAAAACTGGAATATCTTAGAAAAAATTTTAGGAGAGGAAAGGGGGATACAATTTTTGTTTATTTTTGATTTGGGTGTCCTTTAAGGAAGGAGTATAATAGCCAGAGGCTTAACAATAGCCAAAGTCACTCCCACCATCATGGGGGCCGTTCTTCTCTTATCTTGCAAAGGCCACCCGAAGCTACTTCCAGGTTGGCTAGATCGGTGAGCAGTGTGCAGGTGCTGCCCATCAACGTACGTCCTTGATCGTGCGCCCATGGCCGGGAGCGCTCTTCGTATGCACACTATGTAGTTGTAATGCCCCCTTATTGGACTTTTGAGAGAGGCGATTTTTGCTGGGAGACCCGGAGAACCATAGTGACACCCCTGATTACAGCTCTGGAAACTTACTTCAGTAAGTAATGACAGTCAATGATTCCAAAAACTGAAAACAAAAAAGGATAAAAAAAAGTTCACAGGGTGTGGTAATTGTGTCCCTCTCATACTTCAAATATACTTTATTTCTTCAATCAGCTGAATCACTAATCCCAGTAATGTAGGTTTATTGATGATGCTTTCTTTGAGTCAGAGAGTTGAAAACTTAAAAGGAACATGATGCACATAAAATGCCTCTAACCTTGCATCATGTCACTCAAGTTTCTCCCTATAAAAAGCAGCCTGGAAGAGTAGAGATCCACGCACTTCACAATCTGTGCAAGCATCAGACACCAGTCTCCTCCCGTAGAAACCTGCGATACCCAAGTACAATGAGCCATCATCATTCATCCTCCAGGTCTCTCACCGACTTCTGCCGCATTGGTGGTCATAAAGCTGCCAGCCACATCTCGTTTCATGGAGGACACCACCACACAGTCCACCATAAGAGCTCTTCAATCTCCCACCATGGTGGTCATTTTAAATCACCCAGTGTCCATGGAAAATCCACAAGAGTCTCCTTTTCTACCCAGTCTGCCTCTGGTCATGGGCATGGCTTTGGAAGCAGCCATGGTGGGCACAGTCATGGAAGTCCCTCAATGACCTCTGGTGGACAACATCACTGGAAGAATGCTGGCTTTCTTGGAATCAATGAGAAGGAGACCATGCAACATCTTAATCAGAGACTGTCATCCTACCTAGAGAAGGTCCATTCTCTAGAGCAAGAAAATGCCCAGCTTGAGAGAAGGATTTCCGAATGGTATGCCAACAATGCTCCAAGCACATTGCCTGACTCCAGCCATTTCTTCAAGGCTATCCAAGAACTGCAAAGTCAGGTAAACTTCCGTAAATGGATTAGAACTAGAGTGTACAGCAAATAACCATAGCATATCTTGAGTCTTATTGTGGTGTACTTTTATTATGCAGGTTGTTTCTGTCAATGTGGACAATGCTCGAATCATCTTGCAAATAGACAATGCTCAGCTAGCTGCAGATGACTTGAAAAGCAAGTAAGTGATCAAAAACTGAAATTTATTGAGACATTTTTTGCTATATTACTTTTTTTTTGTTAAGGATGGGGTTAGTTGTTGTAGAACGACATATCTTATGTTTTGTTTGCTTAAAATAACTTAAATGGACCAGCAAAGCAATCGATAATATAATGCACTTGTATTGATTATTTGATCACATTTTTAAGATGAGACATGCAAATACCAGTATGTACAGTATAAGGTATTACACTGCGCTCACACTGATGCTAAGCAAGTTACACTTGAGTGTGTTTTTAAATATTCAAGACTGTGTGAACAGTTGTGTGCTGAATCTGCACACTCTTAAGATCCTTCTATTCACGTGCAGATTAAAACCACTAATGCCAAGCGAAGGAAGTCGTGTTGCTCATAAATCATTTTCGTAAAGTAAACAACGATGAGCTTGTATTTTAGGACAGAAGCAAAATCAGTTGTGTAAGTATAATGCATTTTTTGCATTAGTCCTTTAAACTTTGCAGTCACATGATCCTTTTAGCACATTTCCAGGTTTGTGGTCTAGCTCTCCTTAACAACCATTGTTGTAGGAAAGATCATGTTGCCTCCTCACTTGGTAGGTGCTAAGACATTACCTTAAAGGGCCTTGAACATGGACTAACGACTAGAAAGAGAGTAGATAGAGGAAACAACCAGCAGTCATATGATCCTAAGTTGGCCATGACAATACTTAGCAGTACTCTTTAATTGATTGCAGGAAGGGACAATGGTGGTTATTAATTTCACACTTACCTCTAACAATATATTGTATTGTATACCTTTTATATAGTATATCTTGCCCTATATGCCTCTTGCAATTTCTTATTAGGAACCAGTCCGACGAAGGCTTTTTATAAGCCGAAAGCTCACTGTTTATTCATCTCTAAGTTAGCCAATGAATGGTATCATCCTGGTTCAAAACTCCTTGCTTTTATTATAGATATGAGATGGAACTCAGTTTGAGAAACAGTGTTGAAGCAGATGTTGCTAGTCTTCGAAAAGCCTTAGAAGATCTTAACATGCAAAGACAAGACTTGGAGATACAAGTTCGTTGCTTGCAAGAGGAACTTATCCAACTGAAGAAAAGTTATGAGGAGGTAAGAAAAAAATACACCGTATATACTTGTATACAAGCCGAATTTTTAACCCCCAAAAAGGGGGCCAAAAGTTGGGGGGTCGGCTTGTATGTGAGTCTTGGTGGTCCATTGCCCCCGCTCGCCCCCTGCTCCCCGCTTCCCCCCGCGGCTGCTGCTGCTATTACCTGGTCAGCCAGCAGCCGCTTCCTCTAATCCGGGTTCCCCTCTTCATGCATATACGACAAGTGTTTCACAGCAGTGCGCCCGGCGCTGCTGCTGTGACGAGACAGGAAAAAGCGGTTCCTCTGGTAACGGCGATACAAATCGCCACTACAGGAAGCCGCGCTCTTTCAGGCCTCCTGCCTCGTCACAGCAGCAGCGCCGGGCGTGCTGCTGCGAAACACTTGCCGTATATGCATGAAGAGGGGAACCTGGATTAGAGGAAGCGGCTGCTGGCTGACCAGGTAACAGCATCGGCCACGGGGGGAGGGGGGGCGCTATACTGGGGCACTATACTAGCTATACTGGGCACTATACTACGTGCTTGTGACGTCCGTACGTGAGCGGAGTCGGTCCCCCGTGCCTCCATGCTCTTCCTCTCGCCACACATACCGCTGTCTCCTGCAACATACTGGAGAGCTACCGGACGCCAGAGTCATCACGCGTAAATGAAACCCGATGGACAGAAGCATCTACCGGCTTGGTGGGATCCGGTCGTGAGTCATGATCCAATGCTTGAATAGCACATTGCAATTGCAAACCTGTCCATGTTAGCGTTGATGCATGCATATTGATTCCTAAAGTGCTCTGCTGTGTTTGGTTTGAGAGGTTTGACACGAGGATGCCAGTGTCAGTAATGAGCATGTACATGTTTACTAATACATAGAGGCGTGCAACAAGCACACGGGGTTGACCCACGGTGGCCACCGTTTTGGATGCCGCAAACCATCAACGTTATTGAAGCCTGGGCCTGAAGATATATAGGATTGCAATCAATAATATTTGTGAGTCTTTTTTGATAGGAGTGCACTCCAGAGATTCACACTATTTTTTGCACAGCCTGGCCATTCATAGTCGATGGAACGTATTTGATTTTATGGGGGGTTTTTATGTGTGTCTTGTTCACTGTTGTGTGTTTTTTGATACTGGATATATGCAATAAATTGACCAATATTAGGAATAGGTTCTGGCTCCCTTAGATCTTTGTAGTGTAAAGTTGGGCACTATACTAGCTATACTGGGCACTATACTAGCTATACTGGGACACACTGGGGGGATCACACTGCCAGCACCAATCCAGCATTTCCTACCCCCGGCTTATATGGGGGTCAATCATTTTTCCTGGTTTTTCAGGTAAAAGTTGGGGGGTCGGCTTATATGCGGGTCTGCTTATATGCGAGTATATACGGTAGTCTCAGTGTAACATTAATAATAATGAAGTGCTTGCAATTATATGTAAAAATAACCCTTTTCATTCCTAGGAGGTGAACTCTCTAAGAGCTCAACTGGGTGCAAGGGTCAACGTGGAAGTAGATGCTGCACCTTCTGTGGATCTAAACCAAGCCTTGTCTGAGGTCAGAGAGCAATATGAGCACCTGATGGACAGGAACCTCAGAGAAGCTGAGAGCATTTTTCTTGCAAGGGTAAATAAATCACTTGTCTATTTAACCTTATTTAGCAGCTAATGTATTAGAGGCTTGCAAGTGTTCCAGGACAATTTATTTTATCACATTTTTTATTTCTAATTTGTTCTGTTTCCCTACTTCTTAGTACTGCTGTAATGTGTATTTATGGCCACTTGTCACTAGGGGGCAGTGTGAGACAAGGAGATGATGAGATGAAATAGGATAGAGTTTTTTTTTATGGCCTCCAAGGGATTCTGTGGTAGAACTTATTTTTTGTAACATAAAACTTTTGTAACCTAAGCGTATTTTTTATAACCATGTAATATTCTGCTTTGCTATGGGCTTTCTGCCTCTCTGTGAAATCTGTGCAGAGTTTGTGCTGTTCTTAGGTTGTTATTATCTTGGCTGTTTTTGATGCCTCATTTGCTATTCACATAAATACAGGCTGTAGCCACCCATGTTCATGTTGAGTCCTGTTACTACCAAACGTAAAAGCATGAAATCTGCTTGTTTGTAACAGATGAGCTAAGGATACATGTACTTTGCTCCATATAAAGTACGCCTGATCAAGCTAAATGATGTTGTAATTCTATTTTTCTTTCTCTAGAGTGCAGAGTTGAACCATGAGATGTCCTCTGGTGCTGAACAACTGCAGACGGTTAGTAACGAACTCATCGATATGAAGCGCTCTGTCCAGACCTTGGAGATCGAGTTGCAAAGCCAACAGAGTATGGTAAGCTATAAGTACAAAGCATTTTTTTTATTTGGGAGCTAGTTTTTTTTTATATATCTGATTAGAAATTACACTAGCGCTTCCTGTTTCACTGTAGAAATCAGCACTGGAGTCAACCCTGGCAGAGACAGAGGCTACATTTGGATCTCAGCTATCTCAGTTACAGGCTCTGATTGACAGCGTAGAATCTCAGCTGGGCCAAATTCGATCTGACTTGGAGCGTCAGAACCATTCGTACAAGATTCTTATGGACCAAAAGACTCACTTAGAGATGGAAATTGCCACCTACAAACATCTTCTCGATGGACATGACATCCAGTATGTATAGTTCTTCTCTGAGTGTTTTTCAAAAGCAGGTATACTCATAGTCATGATAGCAAAGATTGTTAAATATGCAATGCGACTACTAAGAACATGCTAATAGGACTAGAATAGAAAAGTATTATTTTGAAACTAAAATCAATGTGCATAAAGACAGGGTCAACCATGGGGAAGGAACATTTATGGCTAAATTGATCACTTGCAGAAAGAACTTATTTACAGTGTCCACCCTCTTCCAATATCTCCTTTTCCGACTCTCTCCTCCCCACTCGATACCAATGCTCCAAGGTACTGTGTTCAACCTCACTCAATTCACCTGACCTCATCTACCCACTTCTTACCTAACCTTCTAGGCACTTTGTCCAGAACCGTCCTGTTCCTGATCCAGACAATCATCCCACCATGAGTGTGTACATGCAAAATGGGCACCCAGAAATTTGGGCGGCCAAAATTAGCTGCCGGTAAAATATTGGTAAATTCACAGATCTAATATTTTGCAGTGCTAAGTACGATAGTAAAATATCGCTAAGCTATACCAACATTTTACTATGGCTCAGTCTATCCCTATTCTCACATAGAGCTCTGCCTCTACCAATGTCTACCCCTAGCCATATCCGATACCTAACCCCTGCCAATGCCTAACCCTAGCCAGTAGATTAGCCACACTATGCTGTATATATTGTGTTGCTTTCATTTTCTCATGCAGCCTGCCTGCTGAGTTGCATCAGCAGCATGGATTTCTCCAAGATGCTGATTGTTCTTTTGTACTTTTATCTCTGATTGCTGGAGATAAGAGGGTTTGGAAGAGGCACAAAGAGAAAGCTGTGTAGTCTCATAAGAAAAGTTTGCTTAAAATCCAAAGACTGTGCTACATGAACTGTGTTATTTAATATGGCTGTTTTTACTCTATTGATACTTTTCAATAGATGACATTCTAATTGGGAGAAAAAGCAGATTGGATAACTAAATAGCCAAGGAGATAAGTTTTTTTAATAGTATGTTTTACTAGTCTGTAATTCTGCTTTGACAAAACGGTGTAATAGTGCTAAAACTACACATCAAGTGATAATCCGGTATAACAGTGAATTTCTTGTTTTTTTTTTTTTCCCAATAAAATTTGTATTGAGTTTGCAGAAAAAACACATATAACGTCAACATAACATTAAAACGGGGGTACAAGGATAAGTTGTCCATATGCAGGGTACATTGAGATTGGTACAGCAATAAGAGTGCCAATGACATTTTCCATTAAGCAGAGCTAAACTCTAATATTGTTCAGTGTAGTTATTCAATACTATAGGTTTAGGTTGCATGTCACTTATTTTGCTATATCTCAAGAATGGGGTTTGACGGGTATATAGCGTAGAGGTGCCATTGATTTGGGATGGCATACCTGTCCATTCACATAACCCGATTTGGGCTGGACAGGAACGCATCCCTTCTAGGTGAGGGGGGATAGCTACATTGACGCCTACCCTCCAGCGAGGGCAGGTGAAGGCTTTAGATCATTACCATGCGGATGAGGGAGAAAATCCTGCAGTAGGAACGTCACCTTCAGAACAGGTGCAGTTAAAGAAGGGTGTGAAAAGGATGGAAAGAGAAAAGCTTAGCTAATTTTAGGAGGAAAGAAAGAGAAGAAAAGAAAGAGGTAGTGACCAAGTTTTGGAACAGGGAACAGTGAATTTCTAAAGTTTGTTGTAGGTTTCTTACCTTTTTACTAATAATTAAAATTGTCATTACACCAAAAATATATCACTTTTGTATAGAGGCTATGGACTTACATAACCTTTCAACCTCTTGTACCTCTTGGCTACTGCATTTGGCAAAACGTCAATATCCATTTTCTGAACTAGGAGGAGTGAAACTACATAATCGGAGAGGGTGAGGATAGGAAGCTCTTGGCCAAACATTTTGTAAAGTATGGTAAATCCCATTAAGATCAAATAAACCAATCAGTGGTTTTGGCCACTAAAGTTCATCAGTTGTTCTAATATCAGCTTGAGTAGACCGATCTTTTAACTAAAGGTGCGTACACACGCACTACGGAAGCCAACGACGGGTCCATCAGACCCTCCCGCTTGGCGGACTTTCAGCAGATAGTAGTGCGAGTGTACGCACTGTCGGCGGACTGCTAAGGCTGTTCCTGAACGACAGCCTTATCAGTCCACCGACAGTGCGTACACTCGTACTACTGTCTGCTGAAGGTCTGCCTAGCGGGAGGGTTTGATGGACTTGTCATTGGCTCCCGTAGTGCGTGTGTACGCACCTTAAGTCTGACTGAGACTATTTTATATTGCCAGATCATTACTAATTAGATTTTTTTCCTGCCTTCTTGTAGTGTTCCACATCATTATGGCTCAGAACACAAAGAGAGTAAGTCTGAGATATATGCATGAGAAGTAAAAATGTATAATATTTTAAACTGATAAAGTGATTTTTAGTCAATGTAGTGTCATTACAGTTAAGAAGCATACAAATAAACATATATAAAGTGCATGAGATCTCATCATCTCACTTATTCAAATACCGTATTTATGTGTATAAGCCACATTTTTCAGTATAAAAAATGTGCTGAAATGTCACCTCCTCGAATTCTCTGTGAGTCACTGCCACATTGGGAGCAGACTGTAAATTATTAGAGTGTATAGTGGCCTCCGTGCCCACCACCCCCATGTGGATTGGAGCGGTATGACTCATGCAGTAATTCTGATGTCATGTGATGACTTCCCTGCAGATCCCCTCCCCCCCCCCCCCGCTGTGTCCTTGTTACCCACCTCTCCCCCCGACAATGTCGTAGCCATAGCACAGCAAAAGGTGCATTGACCAGTGCACTCCTCCCTCCCCCCAGCAATGATGAGAGCAGCAGAGTCATCTGCAGTGTCCGGGGAAACCCATGTCGCTCTGACACATCGCTATATAAAAGCATACTTAAACTGTAGCGCCTATGCAAAACATATAAACTCTTTTGGGGCATCAAATTTAGGGTCTGAGAGTGGCAAGACTGAATAAAATACTCGGATACAAGTCGACTCCGTGTATAAGTCGATCCCAATATTTAACCCTCATAAGCTGGAATTTTTCAATTACTCATGTATAAGTCTATCCAGCAAAGTTAATGGCTGCACTTGGGCATCAGGATGGGTAAGTGGATGAATTTCATACAACATTGTAGTAATTATACCCTCCTGGCCCCAAAGTACAGCCAATAACTCCTCAAGCACACATTCAGCCATTAACCTTCTGCCTGTAACTCCATATCCCCGCCACCATCACCCAAATGCATGCTGCCTGCAACTCCCCCATACCCATGCTGCCTGTAATTCCCCCCCTCTCTCCCACCCACCATCACCCATAGGGAGTACCTGTCTCCATTTCACCCCTCACCTCCCACCATCATCCAAACACTTGCTGCCCTTAATTCCCCCCTCTCTCCCACCATCACCCAAACACTTGCTGCCCTTAATTCCCCACCCAAACATGTGTTGCCTTTAATTCCCCCCTCTCTCCCACTATCACCCAACCACTTGCTGTCCTTAAGTTCCCCCCTACCTCCCACCATCACCCAAAGGGAGCCGTCTCTATCAATTTCCTACTTGCGCTGTTTAATCCCGTGCAAAGTGATTTCCGCAGCAGAAGCCGTCACCCCCATCATGTGAGCTGCTTTCTCTCTTCTCCCTTCACTTGTGCTGACCTCCATGCTTTTGCATAGCTTCCGTCTTCTGACATCGGGATGCGGGGCTACGCTACAGCACGGAGGTCAGCGCAAGTGAAGGAAGTGAAGGGAGAAGAGAGGACAAAGCGCACGCTGATGGGGGTGGCGGCTTCTGCCGCGGAAATCGCATTGCACAGGTTTAAACAGCGCAAGTAGGAAATTGAATCCCTTTGGCTGATGGTGGGTGGGAGGGAGGTACTAAAAACACACCGGTATATTGGCTGTAAGTTGGGAAATTTGGGACTACTCGTGTATAAGTCCTCCCCCCCCCCCCACACACACACACACACACTTTTATGCTTTGAGTCAGTCCAAATTTTCTCGACTTATAGCCGAGTATATACGGTATGTAACAGTTGCGTAGAGCACAATGCTTATACAATATTTATACTGTATGTCATATTACTTGTTTTTTTCTGATGTTATTACATAATAGATCTTTTCTTATTTTTGACTTGTTTTGTTTTTACCAGTGTCACACCACAGCAAGTCTTAAAGGTCTGCAGATGGACACTGAGAGGTGGCCACGGTCGATGATGCAGACAGCAAGCAAAAAATCTGCATTAATGTATTTGCTTTTTTTTCCAATTGTTCTTTTTCTTTTATCATAATGGTGTAGAGGAGGTTAGGAAAGCATAGATTTACCCAAAACTCAATTGGTGTGGTGTGTAGAATTGAGGAATCGATAATCCGCTTGCTTGTGAAAAATATTAGTCAAGGCTTTAATGGGGTCTTCCTGACCAAAAAATCGTCCAGCAAAATCACGTTGTGGGTATGGACTTTTAGAAAAACCAGGCCCCCTGTGTCTTCCTGTAGACAGTTCACCACCTGGTGAGGTGACAAAATTCTCACTAGTAGATCAAACAAGATTGAATTTTCCGACTATGATAAGGAAACAGCATCTCAGGAGAACATCTTTCCTTTAGGATTTCCAAGCTATGGAGTCAATCCCCACCTGAAAGGACCAGTTATGGATGAATGTATTCTTAAAACCAGTGTAAAAGTTTTTAATGGTACGTTGATATGATACATGAGGACCTTGGAGGCTTCATCAGAGCATGGCAGTAGAGCAGATATGAAAGTGTCTTAATTAATAATTATTGGTTTCAGCCATGATGTTATCTGCCTAGCTTTTCATAGCCCCAAACATTTAGATGCAACATGCTAGAAGTTCTAAAATGTTCTATTTTAAAAATAATGATTATGTTGTATGGTAAACTCACTGGGAAGATTAATGAAAGCTATAGAAAGGATCGTAATGGAGAGTTTGAGTACTGTATGATGGTTTCTATCACTTCCTCTTCCATTTGATTCATCCTTCGTTTTTCTTGCTTAATAAACGTTTTTCAAGCAAAATGTAGTCTATGGTATGCTTTTCAAGACACAAAGGGAAATGACTTTCAGTTCATTGGTCATAAATTCAGTTTGTATTTAAAACCAAAAACATACTCATTCTACCTTAAGGCTGGTTTCACAGTGGGACGTTGCGTTTTAGGGGACGTTATGGTCGCATAGTGTGCCCCTAACGCAACGCCTGGTGGTGTTGGAGCAGGACGCTACCAAGAGCCGCGTTACAAGCAGCTCTTGGTGCGCCTGCTCTGTCGGAGGCACTGAGAAGACCACGTGAGCGGAGCTCTCCGCATCACGTGGTCCCGTCAGCCAATCAGCTGACCGCTTCAGGATGTAAACACTGCAAGTGCAGTGAATAATAAGTAGCCATGTGCCTGGCTACGTAGCGGCCTCTCCCCGCTTACTCTCCGCCCATAAAATGAAAAAAAAAAAAACAACCCCTACTGAGCATGTGCAAACTGTCTAACACGGCTTAGCCGCGTGTAAAGTACTGCATGCAGTACGTTATGTAGACGTGCTGCGTTACAACGTAACGCAATGTGGGCACTGTGAACAGCCCATTGATTTTTTATTGCTGTGCGTTGGGGTGCGTTACAGGCTGCTCTAACATGCGCCTGTAACGTCCCAGAAACTAGCCTAAAGGATACCCGAAGTGACATGTGACATGATGAGATAGACATGCGTATCTACAGTGCCTAGCACACAATTAACTATGCTGTGTTCCTTTTTTTCTTTCTCTGCCTGAAAGAGTTAAATATCAGGTATGTAAGTGGCTGACTCAGTCCTGACTCAGACAGGAAGTGAGTACAGTGTGACTCTCACTGATAAGAAATTCCCCTTTTTATCTTTCTTGCTCTCAGAAGCCATTTTCTGCTAGGAAAGTGTTTTATAGTTGGAATTTCTTATCAGTGAGGGTCATACTGTAGTCACTTCCTGTCTGAGTCAGGACTGAGTCAGCCACTTACATACCTGATATTTAACTCTTTCAGGCTGAGAAAGAAAAAAAGGAACACAGCATAGTTATTTGTGTGCTGGGCACTGTACATGCACATGTCTATCTCATCATGTCACATGTCACTTCGGGTATCCTTTAAAAACATGGCAGTAGTGGTTTCCCATAATGCATTGCATATGTGTGGATGTGTCTTTCCAGAAAATCAAGAGGATAGTTGACATACTGACATAACCACACTGCTCTCAGCTCCATAAACTGCTATAAGTAGCTGATTAGCGGCAGGACTTCATGAGGCACTCACAGTAAAAGCTAGTCACTTGGCTGTTAACAGCCAAACAGCTAGTAGTTGGGCCCCGGAGGGTTCTTCTTAGGCAGTAGGATGGGTTGGATAGTATTACCAACCATTGTCTCCACTTTTTACAGTATTAATAGTTGGTAATGTTCCAAAAAGCTTCTATTACCGTTTTTATCTAGTAGATGCCACGGCAAGGTCCATAGTTTGGGCTGATTGAGGATAAGTGAGTAGGGTTGGTAGAGGATAGGAAATGTATCAGCTGTGTGACTAGCGGATTAATTTAACACATTAGCAGCTTCAATAGAGTTACCCTGTCTGAGATAAGTGCGCTGCTTTTGACATCAGTCGGCAGAACTCGTTGTGCTGTAAATTCTTGGAATGCTTTTGATCTCTCCTTGCTAACAGAAAATACCGAAACTGAAAGCAGAAGTCCTCGATTATTGTCTCACACTGCCCCCTAGGGACAAATGGCCATAAGTACACATTGCAGCAGTGCTAATTAGAAGCAGGGGCATGTAACAAATAAGAAATAACAAAAATGTTCTAAAATAAATTGGCCTGGAGCACTTTCAAGCCTCTAAATCAGGCTTTTTCAACCAGGGTTCCTTGAGTACTCTGCAGGGGTTCCTTGGCATTTTCCCCCATCGTGGGGGAAGTATAATAGAGCACAGTATAATAGGGGATAATGTAAAAAAAAAACAACACTAAAATGTGGACAAGGAGACAGTATATAATGAGTGGCAGTGTAATAGGGGGTAGTGAAATAAACAGCCTAAACTACTTTTAAAGACCATGCCCCTTGCAAAATAAATGCAGGGGTTCCTCAAGGTCAAAACATTGTTTGCAGGGGTTCATCGAGATCCAAAAGTGATTTGCTGGGTTCCTCCAGGGTGAAATGGTCGAGAAAGGCTGCTCTAAATAAATTCGCTGCTAAAGGGTTGAGGAGGTTTTTTTTTAAATAAAAAACAAACAAAGAAACCTCTTATTGTGGATGGATTCATGTAAGTGGGGTTATACAACCGCCAGTTCAAAAATCTCTCCGCTCTGATATGAACCAAATGAAACCAAAACATTCTACATAATGAATTCAGTGTAAAAGTAACAACCAGTTTTGATTACATCTAGATAATTCTACCACACAATGGTTTTGACTCACAAAGCTGTGCTGCTACAGCAGTGCAGCTTAACCACTTAATGACAAGCTGACTTATAAAAACGTCCTGCTAGAGCCTCTTAATGGTTCCAGGATGTTTTTATGAGTCAGACAGTGCTGCTGCCGCTGTGCGTGCTCCCGCTCGTGCACGTGCATCCCCGTGCACATGAAAATCGTGAAAAAAAACACCATAGAAAAAATAACCTTTATTTCCAAATACTATATTGTCACCATACTTTGCACTAGGGACATAATTAAAATCTTGTGATAACCAGGACAAATAGGCAGATAAAATGTGTGGGTTTTATGCACAGTTGCAGTGTTTATATTAAAACCATAGGGGATGAAATTGGAGAAATAGTGTATTTTTTCATTTTTTCTTTGTTTTTCCCTTTAAAATGCATAGAAAATAAAGTAATTACTGAAAACAAATATTAACCCCAAAAAGCCCAATTGGTGGTGAAAAAAAAAAACAAGATATAAATAATTTCATTGTGATTAGTAGTGATTAGGCTATTGGTAAATTAAAGGGATGAAGCAAATAAAAAAAAGGATGAGCACTGAAAGGTGAAAATCGCTCTTGTCCGTTAGGGTAAAAACCGCTTTGGGGTGAAGTGGTTAATGACAGCAGCGAGTGGTAATAATTCTCAGAGCACGCTATGCAGTCACAGCATGCTCAACTAAATCACGCTCGGCTCTGATAGTTTAACGAGCGATTCCTTAAACTTAACAAGGGCTCCACTGAACCCGCCTGGAGCACCGGCGGGTCCAGTGCCTTCAAAGAACGATATTCCTACATTTTGATTGACCCAGTATGTTGCCTGTCAAGTGACAGGGCCAACTCAATGAATACCCAAGTTTGATGTAGAGAAGGAAGAGGAGGGCTATTTTTAATGGCAGGGCCTACTGAGACAGGCCAAGTACACAGAGACAGAGGAATCAATAGGAGCTACGCAGAAGCCAGTGGTGTTGCACGGTCGTGTAGCTAAATTGCTATGGGCACTTGTGCAAGTTTTACATCCGCCCCCTCAGTTATTTGGTACATTTCAAATGATATGGAGCACCAAAACCTGCCAAAGGACACCACAGTGTTTAACCCTTTAGCAGCCACATATAGCAAAGTTAGTAACTTAGCAGTTAGTAACTTTTTTTTTCTCGCTGCTAGTGAAGTGTGCCTTCCCCAGCCTGGCAGGTTATGCAGGGCGGTGCAGGGATCTGTCCTATTTACCTGTTCCTGGCAGCTGGGTCGGCTTCTCCTCTTCATCCACTCGTGACGCTGCAATGTCGACATCCTCTTCTGAGTTCTGATCACATGATATGACATGTGATCCTAACATGGGGGATGGTCTCAGCGTTGCAGCACCGCCCGGTGGTGGAAGAGAGGTAATGGAAAAGTCTCTTTCATTACCCCTCTTCCACCAACGGGTGGAGCTGCAATGCTGACACCATCCAGCCAACCAGAACAGATAAATATAAAGAAGCTCCCTGCACCACTCTGCATAGCTGCATTTGGCAGCAGAATGATACATGACATTAGAAGATGCCCTGGCATGTATTATCTAACTGGAGATAACCCATGCAGGGCTGTTAGCATGTTAAGCAGGGGAGGGGAACAGTGTGTTAAAGCGGTATAAAACCCTGACATAACATGTTTTCTTACTGTTTATATGCCATACGGTTATCATATTTGCTTTTGTGCATGAGTATTATTATTCATTTAGAAATGACAAGTTTTTAAAGTACATTTTTTTGCTCTGAGAGCTGACTTTGCATTTTATTCATAACAGGTTTATTCATCTTCTAATGTAAGTAGAAATGCTTTCCAATTGTCTGTCTGTGTTCAGGAGAGTCTGCAGTGTCAGAGAAGTATTTACATTCCTCACTTGATACAATTAACCTCTTGCCGACCGCATCACGCCGATGGGCGTGGCCGCCGCAGCAGCCCCAGGACCGCCTAACGCCAATTGGCGTAAAGTCCTGGGGCTCTGTTTTGAATGAGATTGCGCGCACAACTCATTCTTGGAGGGCGGAGCTCCGCCCCCTCTTCAGCCTCTGAGCAGCTATTGCCCCTCGGGAGACTGTTAGACGGCGTGATCGCCGTCTATTTACCCGTACAGCGCTGTGATCGGCAGCAGCGCTGTACTGGGGACAGCCGTGTGGCACGGCTGTCCCCCTGGGACACTGGAGAGCGGTCGGCTCTCATAGGCAGAAACCTATGACAGCCGATCGCCACAATTGGCTGGCTGTGGGGAGGGAGGGAGGGAATATATTTAAAGGAACACACTTTTTTTTTTAATAAAAAGAACAACAAAAATATTTGCACAAAAAAAATAAACAATCTGGGGGCGATCAGACCCCACCAACAGAGAGCTCTGTTGGTGGGGAGAAAAGGGGGGAGAAATCACTTGTGTGCTGTGTTGTGCGGATCTGCAGCTTAGTCTTAAAGCTGCAGTGGCACATTTTGCTAAAAATGGCCTGGTCACTAGGGGGGTTTAGCACTGCAGTCCTCAAGAGGTTAAGTAAACACAAGATAACATTATCTCCAGTTCGGATGTGCCCAGCTTTCCCTGCAGGGAGCTTCTAAGTCCTGTGTTTAACCCTTTGAATGCTGCTCTAGTAAAACAAAAAATGGTGGTAGTATATAATATGCTGTAAATAATGTATTAGAGCAAAGAAGAAATGCTGAGTTTCATTCCACTTTGATGAATATCATTATTTAAAATGCATAGCACAGCACCAATGAAAAGCTAATATATATTCGGATGCGTGCTGCAGGGAAACTGCCATGAAGAATCGCACTGCAGTCTCTCGTCTTGCCTGTGGGGAAACGCTGCAGATTCGGAACAGCTTCGGCCCTAGCAGAGACCGGCCCTTATTGTTTGACATGAGCCAGAGTATTGGATAAGAGACCCCAGAGTCAGAGCAGCCATCTCAGTGTTCGGTTTTACTTGACTATAATTACTGTACTAGTGCTTGATGTCATAGTATCGCATGCTGCTATGTCATTTTCATTACTGTGACTGATACTGACTGCTTTATAATATATACCGTGTTTCCCTGAAAATAAGACACCTCATATGTCTGAGTTAGGCGTCACTATGGACGTAGGGAGTGAGGAGGAAGATGAAGTACCTGCTGTTGGTGCAGTTTTGGAGGTGTCTGATACAAGCGAAGCTGTGGAGGATGGTTATGATGATGATTATGATGATATGAATGTCACGTGGGTTTCCAATAGAGGAGATGAACAGGGGGACAGTTCAGATGGGAAATCAGAGAGGAGTAGGAGGAGACGAGTTGCTGAAAGAAGCAGGGGGAGCCCGTCATCAGACACCTCCACGCAGAGCCGGATTAAGGCTAAATGGGGCCCTAAGCAAAGTGTCTGATTTGGGCCCCCCCATCATGTCGTAATAGAATCAGAAGATGCAGCTGCACAGCAACATGCCACACACACTGGGGCAGCCGAGCTCCTGGTTGCTATGGGCAACAGCCCGCTTTCCTCTGTGGGTGCACAATGCAGGGAATAGCAGCGGCAAAATGCAGAGTGAGAGATGAATGGCTGGGACATTTGCACTCAGGGGCTGGGGCTCCCCTGTGAAGAGGGTGCAAGATATCACAGCAGCAGCACTTTCCCCCTGCATCTCCAGCCTGGCAATAGCGGAAAGCTCTGGACATCGCCAAACCGGAAGCCATTCCCCAGACAGAATTACATAACCACCCCCACCACCGAACAACCGATTTCCTCCCAAACTGGACAGCCACCATGCAGCCTCCATCCCAGTGAATACGATAGTCCAGCAGAGAAGGGCATCCGCAGCGGGGGAGAATAACAGCACCAGATGACTCACATTCACCTATTGCGATCCAAGCAATAGAGGTCCCGTCATCCGGAGCCCATCTGTCTCCTCTAGAGTGCATCCGCTCTATTACTACTACTATTACTACTTCCTGTCTGATCTGAGAATCAGGAAGTTCAGAGCGAGCGGCTGCACTGTAGAAGAGACAGATGGGTTTCAGATGACGGGATCTCTATCGCTTGGATCATGGATAGGTGAGTGAGCGTTTGCCATCTGCTGCTATCATTCTTGCTGCAGCTGTGGTTCTCTGTGGGAAGGGAGGGAGGAATGGAAAGCGGCAGAGCGCACAGTAGCAGGAGGGGGACCTAGGAGGAGAGCCTGGCTCTGAAGACATTCAGCAGCGCACGGCATCATTTGACAAGACAACATTTATATCGTGCTTTTCTCAAAGCGCCAGAGCTGCAGCCACTAGGATGCGCCCTATAGGCAGTAGCAGTGTTAGAGAGACTTGCCTAAGGTCTCCTACTGAATAGGTGCTGGCTTACTGAACAGGCAGAGCCGAGATTCGAACCCTGGTCTCCTGTGTCAGAGGCAGAGCCCTTAAAGGGACTCCGAGCAGTGCCTGTGTGTATGCCTTTAAGCATACCCACAACTAATTAATTACATCCTCACACCTACCAGCATGATGTTTGTAATTCTATCCCCCTGGGTTCCTTATATTTCATTGCATTGTGCTGAATCAAGCTGCCGACTTTGGAGAAAAGTCGTCCTGTGGCTGCGATTTCAATCGTGTAAATAGCGAAAACTAAAAGGCATAGGGTGGCCGTTTATATATCATTGGAAAGAGGAGAAAGAGAGCTTTAAAATGATATGCATCTTTCCATAGTTACTGCACTGCTCAGAGTCCCTTTAACCATTATACCTTCCAGCCACCGCTGACAGGATGGCGAGGGCTGGTTTATGTGCTGATGGGGCCCCTTTCACTCTGAATGGGGCCCCAAGCGACTGCTTTTGTTGCCTGGTTGATAATCCGGCCCTGCCTCCACGGCTTGCAGGCAGGCCTGCTGCCACCTCCTCTCCTTCTCCTCCTACTCCTCCTGCTACATCCTCTTCACTGTCGTCCTTCTCCTCCTCCTTGGCTGAGTGGCAGTGCTACTCTGCTGATGCTGTGATCAGGGATGGTCGTAGTCAGCCAACTTCGCTACACTGGAAATATGTGTAGTTTTACGCAATTACGCTTCGCCAAACTACGGCTTTGAAATCAAATATTCGCTTCATATGCATTTCGTAGACTACGCGTTAAAATATGCAATTACGCGTAGTGCGAAGTGTAGTATATGCAGATGCTAATGCCCATATGCAGAAAAATGTACGCATAAATTTCTCTTTAAATGCTTATACCGGGAACTCTTCTATGCCTACATTCCCCTTTCCAACGTGTAAAATTTGTAAGCATACAATCGCACGTGGAAAATAAGACGCGAGTAATGCATTCGTAGCTCACTACACAATACACATGTTAACTACGCATAGTGGGCATAAGGTATGCATATCGGTACTTCGCTACGCGTCAATTCATAAGCGTAGTTTTGAAACTTCACCTACGAACTACGATGCGTAGATGCGAACAATGATGCGTAAATTTGCACTGGTGTAGTTTCTGCTCATCCCTGGCTGTGATCTCCTCTCCAGCTACACAGCCCCAGCTCCCCAGGGCCTATGCTGCATGCCAGGTACGACGGTGTCACGCCATCTTAGACATGTCTTGCCTCAAAGCGGAGAGTCACACTGGAGCAGCTATCCTGGCTGCTCTGAACAAACAGGTGGATCAATGGCTGACCCCGCACCAACTGGAGATCGGCAACGTGGTATGTGACAATGGCAGCAATCTCATTTCGGCTTTGAATTTGGGAAAGTTGACACGTACCCTGCATGGCACATATGCTGAACTTAATAATTCAGAGATTTGTGTCGAAGTACCCAGGCTAACAGGATGTCCTGAAGCAGTCCAGGAAGGTGTGTTGGCATTTCACGCGGTCCTACACGGCAATGGCACACTTGCCCGATATTCAGCAGATAAACAACTTGCCGGTGAGGTGCTTGGTTTGAGATAGCCCAACTCACTGGAATTCAACACTCCTGATGTTCGACCGCCTGCTACAACATGAGAAAGCCGTCAACCAGTATCTGTACAACTACAGTAAAAGGACATGCTCTGGGGAGATGGGGTTGTTCTGGCCGAAGTACTGAACACTCATGCGAAATGCCTGCAGGCTCATGCGGTCATTTGAGGAGGTGGCAAACATGGTGAGTCGCAGTGAAGGCACCATCAGCGACTTGATCCCATATGCTTCATCCCAAAAGCGTGCCGCATGTAGAATGGTGGATCAAGCTGTGGAGGAGCGTGAACAGGAACAGGAGGAAGAGTAGTGGGATTAATTATCAGCAGAACCAGATGTTTCCTCAACACCTGCGGCAGCACAGAAAAGGAGGGAGGAGGAAGAGTCGTGTGGGGAAGAGGAGTCAGATGAGGAAGGTGGGTTTTTTTTAGAAGGAGGTGGCAGAGGAACAACCGCAGCAGGCATCGTGGGGCTTGTGCTGCTCAACTTTCCCATGATATTGTTTGTGGCTGGGGGAGGAGGAGAACTTACCTGACATCACTGAGGAAGAGAAAGAGTAGATGGATAGTACGTCTGCATCCAAATTTGTGCAGATGGTGGCTTTCATGCTGTCCAGCCTGATGAGAGACCCCCATAAAAAAAACTCAAGGAGAATGACCTGTACTGGGTGGCAACACTACTAGACCCTCGGTATAAGCACAAAGAGGCGGAGATGTTTTCAAATCACCAGAAGGCAGAAAGGATGCGGCACTTGCAGAACAAGCTGGCAAGCATGCTTTACAGTGCGTTTAAGGGGGATGTCACAGCACAACGGAATATAGGTGCCACTGCCAGTAATCTTCCTCCTCCTCCCATGTCCACGCAGACAAGGACAGGACGCTGTAGCGATCTCATGGTGATGTCGAACATGCGGACATTCTTTAGTCCAACGCCTCGCCTTTGCCTTTCCGGATCCACCCCCCACCAATGCCTCGACCGGCATGTAACCGGCTACCTGGCCTTAACTGCAGATGTAGACACTCTGAGCAGCAATGAACCCCTGGACTACTGGGTGCACAGGCTTGACCTGTGGCCAGAGCTGTCACAATTTGCCATCCAACTTCTGGCTTGCCCTGCCACAAGCGTCCTGTCAGAAAGGACCTTCAGCTGGAGGCATTGTCACTAAGAAGAGAATTCGCCTAGGGTACAAAAGTGTTCAGTACCTGACCTTTAACAAAATAAATAAGGCAGGAATCCCGGATGGCTACTGCCCGCCCGAAGACTAAGTCAGTCCCCACACACAGCCTTTCTGCCTGCATGCCGTGTGACTGCCTGCCCCAAGACTAAGTCGGTCCCCACACAGCATCTCTGCCTGCAGGCCGCTTGATTGCCTTCTCCGACACCACCAACAGGGTCCAGGACGCCAGGTGGATTACTGAACTTTTAAGGCCGCTGCTAGCAGCGGCCACTAACAAAAAACAATAACAATTTTTATGGTGTGTGTACATGCCTGCCTAATTTTTCTGGCTGCAGTGCAGCTGCAACAACAAAACAAAAGGCATGTACATGTGTCAATTCCCCTTCCTGTTCATTAAATTGCCACGGTGAAGGGGCTTGTGTATCACAATGAAGCAATGACCGCCGGCTATATGAAACTGTTGGGGGGCACACCCAAGATAATAAGGTTGTTGCTTCATTGTGGACAGACCAAATTTGATCAGCTTGACAGTCACTGTTGTTTTATCATTGAGCTACCTCAGCCCGGCGACAAAATGGGATTGAAAACCGATATCGCCTGCACTCTCGCCATGGTGCGCACCAGTCCAGCACGGCCTTCACTACACAAACAGCTGTTTGCAGTGCGTTACACAGTGAGTTTGGTCTGTTAGTGTGAAGCAGTACACTAATTACACTACCTGATTGATGTATACACATGCAAGATGTTTTAAAGCACTTTAGGCTTGATTTTCCCCAGGGATTTTTGGTGTGTATCCCACTCTGGCATGCCCCTCTCCAGGTGTTAGACCCCTTGAAACATCTTTTCCATCACTTTTCTGGCCAGAATTAATGTTTGAAGCTTTGAAAGTTCGCCTGCCATTGAAGTCTATGGCGGTTCGCGAAGTTCGCGTGAACGCAAACTTTTTCGTTCGAGCCATCTTTATTAGAAAAATGTCTGAATTACTTATTCCTTCAGATCAAGGTGAATTAAAAGTCATTTCCTCTAACTCATCCAGCTAGAGTAGGAATGTGGTGCTTAATGACTTTTACGATGCGTCCCTGTATTCTGCTTCTTATCAGAAGTTCTTTTTGAAGTAGATCTGGGCTATGTGGAAGGCTCTGGTTTTAGCGCTTATTGAGAGTTTACCTAGGGGACCATGACTTGTGAGGTGAGTTTGTTGTTTTATGACACCCGTAGCTAAGCTCTTCCTGGGAAAGAGAGGGATTGCTTGGCGATAAACCCGAGCATAAACAAAAACTCACATTCCCCAGAGCAGGGCTGTGGGATAAAAGAGCACTGATTTTCTAAAAGCAGGCTAATGAATTTAAATGGGTACTCCAGATCATATTTTGTGCGCATTTTCATGTGCTTGCCGCAAAATCGTGACACTAGCTATCACAACATTTAAATTATGTTCCTAGTACAATGTATGGCATTAATATGTGATAATAAAGGTGTATTTTTGCCGGGTTTTTTGTCCCATCAATTGTAAGCCCTTGTGTACTAAAATAACAGTAATATACCCTCATGACATACATATTAAAAAAAAAGTTGAATCTCTGAGGCAACTATTTATGGATTTTTTTTTACCTTTTCCCCCCCATCTGTTTGCTTGGTAACTGGGATGGGGGGGGGAGCTTTGGAAGGCATTATATTATTATTATTTTTATTATTATTATTAAAAATCATCCTGTGGTGTGTAATTCTTCTTCTTTTTATTTATTTTTTTTACATTCATTAACGTTTTTTCTTATGAATGGACATGGCCCCTGATCGGGGTTATGTCCATTCATTACAGGCACTGCGATTGGGTTGGGGAAGCCTTGCTTCCCTTCCCCAACTGCCAACACAGAAATACCGCCGCCCTGAGAGGCAGTCACGCATGCATGCGTGCTCACCCCACTGCTTAAACACTGGATGAGAATACTCATCCAGATAGGCTTAAGTGGTTAATTGTTGTTGTAATTGAATTCACAGTTTAATCCTAATCATTATACTGGTATGTAACTGCTTTGAAAGCTGAGACGGATAGTGACCACCAGGGGGCAGGTGCATTCCTAGAGCTCTGCTCGCCCCCAAGAGGAGCCTGATACATTAGTGGCTTCCAGAAGAGTGGCACGCCCTCTTCGCTTCTCTCTTCAGCGGTTGTGACTATCTGCTTGTGGCTCCTTTCCCTGCATGTCACATGACATTATTACACCCATGGTAACCACCAGATATGACTTTATGTAAAATGGTACAATGTGCACAAAAACCTCCCATAACTTGTGGTTGCTTATACTGGTGCACTGTAAAATATAATTCAGGATACCCATTTTTACATTAATTATCTTAGTTTCATCATCAGAAACATTTCCTCTATCTATATATTGGTATGTAAACCACCACCCTCCCAGTGATGTTTAACCTAGGCTATGATGCTACCAAACATTCTGCCCCAGAAGGCTTGGTGGCTGTGAGTGACCAAGTGTTGTTTCTGTTTACTTTGGAACATGGAAAAAACAAACATTCCGCATTTATGCACCTTGCCAGAAGTATGGATGTTACAATCTGTGATAAATTTAAGAATGTAAATAATAGTGAGGAAAGATGTTACAATATGCAAACACTGAATAAACAGTTTATACACGAATATTATAAAAAAAAAAACCTTCCTCATTCCTTGTTAAGTGCCATTTTGTGAATACATGCATCAAAACATATGCTAATAAACAAAGAGAAAACTTTAAAACCATTACAAGCCCTTCATAAGCCACTGTGTAAACCAAAATATCATATCACAAATGCTACCATAATGCCCCCAGTATATGAAATACAGCCGTGTAAGGTCCGCTGCGCCTGGGCAGCGGCGGAATGCCAAGATTCGGGCTGCAGTTTCGAATTCCAGGTCTTGGCAAGCCGCTGACATCAGTGGAACGCAAGGTGCTTCTCAGATCTCATTGGATAGGCGGAGGACGCGGTTCCCAGTACGTGCTCCGCAGATGTAAGCAGTAACTCTGACGTCTATCTGTGTGTGTCAGCTAATCAGCTGACTCCCTGGATTACTATTGGTTTGTTTTCAATTCTGCTTTTGTTGATTGGTTAGTTCTAGTATTTAAACGTGGTGAGCGCCTCCAGTCATCGCCCGTGATAGCATTAGCTTTAACTTGTTGCTGGGTAGTGCTCACTGTCATATTGGATTCCTGTTGCCAACTATTGCCTTGTATCTTGACCACGCTTAACCCCTGCTGGATTCCTGTTGCCAACCTTGCCTTGTACCTCAACTACGCTTTGCCTTGCCGCCTGAATTGACCTTTGCTTGGACACGGATTTGCATGAACTCTGCCTGGACTGACTTCGGCTTGCCTTGACTACGCTATCCCTGGAAAGTTCCTATTTGTACTATCTCACTATCACCAGGAACTTCTGGCACTTCTGCCACTTGATTCACCCGTCTGGATATCCTCATCCACTAGTCCTTAGGTGGCTATATTGTGTATATATATGTATATATATATATATATATATATATATATATATATATATATATATATATATATATATACATACATACAGTGGCTTGCAAAAGTATTCGGCCCCCTTGAAGTTTTCCCCATTTTGTCACATTACTGCCGCTAACATGAATCAATTTTATTGGAATTCCACGTGAAAGACCAATACAAAGTGGTGTACACGTGAGAAGTGGAACAAAAATCATACATGATTCCAAATATTTTTTTACAAATCAATAACTGCAAAGTGGGGTGTGCA
The DNA here is from genome assembly GCF_040937935.1 of Hyperolius riggenbachi. Taxonomy (NCBI): domain Eukaryota; kingdom Metazoa; phylum Chordata; class Amphibia; order Anura; family Hyperoliidae; genus Hyperolius; species Hyperolius riggenbachi. The sequence goes on along the minus strand of NC_090657.1, from coordinate 34,484,936 downwards.
TAAGTATTCAGCCCCCTGAGTCAATAACTTTGTAGAACCACCTTTTGCTGCATTTACAGCTGCCAGTTTTTTAGGGTATGTCTTTACCAGCTTTGCACATCTAGAGACTGAAATCCTTGCCCATTCTTCTTTGCAAAACAGCTCCAGCTAAGTCAGATTAGATGGACAGCGCTTGTGAACAGCAGTTTTCAGATCTTGCCACAGATTCTCGATTGGACTTAGATCTGGACTTTGACTGGGCCATTCTAACACATGGATATGTTTTGTTTTAAACCATTCCATTGTTGCCCTGACTTTATGTTTTGGGTCATTCTCCTGCTGGAAGGCGAACCTCCGCCCTAGTCTCAAGTCTTTTGCAGACTCCAAGAGGTTTTCTTCCAAGATTGCCCTGTATTTGGCTCCATCCATCTTCCCATCAACTCTGACCAGCTTCCCTGTCCCTGCTAAAGAGATGCACCCCCAGAGCATGATGCTGCCACCACCATATTTGACAGTGGGGATGGTGTGTTCAGAGTGGTGTGCAGTGTTAGTTTTCCGCCACACATAGCGTTTTGCATTTTGGCCAAAAAGTTCCATTTTGGTCTCATCTGACCAGAGAGCCTTCTTCCACATGTTTGCTGTGTCCCCATATGGCTTGTGGCAAACTGCATATGGGACTTCTTATGCTTTTCTGTTAACAATGGCTTTCTTCTTGCCACTTTTCCATAACGGCCAACTTTGTGCAGTGCATGACTAATAGTTGTCCTATGGACAGAGTCTCCCACCTGAGCTGTAGATCTCTGCAGCTCGTCCAGAGTCACCATGGGCCTTTTGACTGCATTTCTGATCAGCGCTCTCTGTGTTTGGCCTGTGAGTTTAGGTGGACGGCCTTGTCTTGGTAGGTTTACAGTTGTGCCATACTCCTTCCATCTCTGAATGATCGCTTGACCAGTGCTCCTTGGGATGTTCAAGGCTTTGGAAATCTTTTTGTAGCCTAAGCCTGCTTTAAATCTCTCAATAACCTTATCCCTGACTGGACTGGTCTGATGTGTTCTTTGGACTTCATGGTGTTGTTGCTCCCAATATTTTTTTAGACAACCTCTGAGGCTGTCACAGAGCAGCTGTATTTGTACTGACATTGGATTATACACAGGTGCACTCTATTTAGTCATTAGCACTCATCAGGCAATGTCTATGAGCAACTGACTGCACTCAGACCAAAAGGGGCTGAATAATTACGCACACCTCACTTTGCAGTTATTTATTATTGGCTTGCAGTTGTTCATTTGGCTGTGTGGCGTGAACAAGGACTGTGATAGTCCGAAACGGTGGACCGTAGCCACTATGCAGCTTTAATGTTTGTATTTTTATGATCCAATAAAATAATTTTCTGATTAAAAGAGCTGTGCCGGATCATCTTGGAGAAACTGTTCGCTATACCCTGTGGGTACAGGGGTGGATCCGCTGCACGCCCATTCCCCGACATCGCTAGTGTGCGGTCTCACACATCTTTGTGGCTGTCGCCTCATGTGACCCGGCAGCACGTAATGGGTCACATGAGGCACCACTGCAGCCAGGGATACAGGACACTGGATGAGCGAATTTAGATCCCCTTGCTGTAATGCTGAGAGCAGGCGAGTGAAGGGCTACCATGCATCGGGGGATTGCGCGGAGGGAGACATTTAGGGATGGGGGCCGCATCTTGACGACCTTTAATTGCTGCTGTCCTGAAGCACATGATTTATTTCTTATTTAAAGTCCTTAAATAAACATATGACATATGACTGTTTTCTTTATTAATGACTTCACATAATATCATTGGAATGAAGGCTACTGTGACAATATTCTGTAAAGTATCCACTGACAATATCTTCAGAATTAGGCCCTTGTGGCATACATTCACAGGGTACTTGCAGCATTCTGTTGACAAGTCCATTAACAGGAACTTATCAGCAATACATTCAGTGCTACCCATAATTATTCATACTCCTGGAACATTTTGACTTAAAGTTACTTTTATTCAACCAGCAAGTCATTTGTTTACAAAAAATGACATAGGTGTCTCCCAAAAGATAATAAGACGATGTACAAGGGGCATAATTGTTGAAAAAAAAATCAGCTTTTATTTACACTTTAGCAAAAAGTGTCCAGTCCAAAATTATTATACTACGTGGTTGCCGCGTATAGCACGTGGTGCATGTGTGATGTCACATACACGTGCCAGGCAGTGGAGAATTGCCGAACAAAATCAGAAGCAGCCAGACAGTTGCATCAGCTGGAGCAGGCGAAGTTTCAGTGAAGAGGCACCGGTGGGGGGATTAACATTTGGGGAACAGCAGACCGGGTTCCACCGCAAATGCATGCTCCATCTATACATTTTGGCCTGAAATTGGTTGAATAGCCAATCAGGCATGCTTGTTGTGGTACCAAATTTCATCCAATTCAATAAAATTATTGCTACATCAACAGATGCATGGCCACCTTTAGACATGAAAAGAAAAATAGTCAAACAAGATGGACCACATTCTTAGATATGATTTACCTAATGTGATATTTACATTAAACAAATTGTTTGCATTATTAAATTCAGTTAGTCATTAAAGAATTGGTTTATTTATTGTTAATAAAGTTTTACGTAAAAGGTTACTGGGGCGGCGGGCCGACATTTCTCAGATGTTTCCAAAAGTCAAGCCCACAAGCACTTTCATCTGGATATAAACGGAGAGTGTGTGTAATTTGTCAGGGCGTGGAAGGTCTGGTGTACAGCATCATAACAAACATACAACCCCCTCCACCTTCCCATAGCACATTTTACATACTCAATATAATAAACAGCGTAGCAATCACCAGCCCAAACATTAACTGTCAGTAAAGCCATGCAAACACATGACGCTGGCAGAAGCAAATAAATGTTGTCCATGTTACAGCGCCTCCCAATCTACTTATAAATAGAAAGACAAAGCAGCCAGCCCAGGACTTCTTTCATAGACGGAGATCTAGTAAGTCGCATTTCCATCTATATTGTTTTGAAACATTACCACAAGCTCTAACATGAAGCACGGTTACTCTTCCTCTGAGACCCACAAAGGTTGTCACTCAAGTGGCCATTCTTCCAAAATGTTCAGCCACCTGTCAACAGGCCATTCTGGAGGATCTCATCATGGAGGATCCCATCAAGGAGGCTTCTCTCATCATGGTGGATCACATATATCTCACCATGGTGGATCCCATCTATACCATCATGGAGGGTCCCAATTATCTAATCTAGGAGGAGGAAACCACTTCTCTCACCATGGTGGATTTCACATGACCAGTCACGGAAGCTCTCATCATGGAGGGTCCCACACAGCTCATTATGGTGGAGGTCCTCATTTAACCTTTCATGGAGGATCACATCACTCACACCATAAACCTTGTCATGGTTCTTCTCATCTATCTCATCATGGGAGCTCCACAAAGATGCATCATGGAAGCTCTCACATGTCCCACCATGGTGGGTCCATGCAGATGAGCCATGGAGGAAGTCACATGTCCCACAGTGGAGGATCTCATAAGATGCTACATGGAAGCCATCAGAAGTCTGCAAGCAATCATGGTGGATCAAGTTCTAAGTCAGTCTCATTTGCGAAGCATGCTTCTAAGAGTCATCATGGTGGAGGCCACAGTCATGGCGGTTGGAAGAAAGATGGCTTTCTCAGTATCAATGAAAAAGAAACCATGCAGATGCTGAATGGGCGCTTGTCATCCTACCTGGATAAAGTTAGTGCTCTAGAACAAGAGAACGCCCAACTGGAAAGGAAGATCTGTGAATGGTATGCAAACAATGCTCCTAGTTCACTGCCTGACTCCAGCCAATACTTCAGAATAATAACTGACCTGCAGAACCAGGTACTTTATTAGACTTATTAATTGACTTATGGTTTGACTGGCTGGTTGAATGAGTGATGATAGCTAAGACGAAATAGATACTGTTACAAAAATTTATAGCCAACTAAATCCATTTTATTTTTCATGCACTTTCAGAATTGATTAAAGTTCGAAACAGAAATTAAATTTCTAAGAAGAGTTTTTGTAATGTATAGATTTAAAAAGATGTATAGTAATCAGGGAGCATCCCTTTCAGTTACAACGGGTCCAGAGCTGCGGTAGGCCCAATTACTTATCCTCCCTCTGATACGGCCCCTCCTTCCTCCTCCAGGACATGTGGTAGACAGGTCATGTGTATGCTCAGTGTGTATTTTATCCCATAAGTGGGGCTTGCACTCTTTTGCAGGTAGGCACTCATCTGTTTTTAAGTACCACTGTTTATTTCCTTGCTATGTACTAATTTAATTCAATTTTGGTCAGCCGCTCCCACTTAACAGCTTTGCTTTTGGTGTATATGCAGAGCCTTTGTTTAGGTTCAAGGTGCGTTTGCAGTCTCTGGGGGGGCTCAGCGCATCTCTGATTGAAGGCCATTCGGAGGCGGCCTGGTGATGCGCTGATCCCACTTTTTGCACATGTGTTGTTGCGCCCAGACTTTTTATAAATAGGGGAACTACGGGACCAGCTGTGGTTAGAGGTCTTTTGGAGGGGACAGTGTCACCCTGGAGGGCAGCAGAACTACAGCAAAGGACCTGATAGACTGTTAGGTGCTAGAAGAATCTACAGGTAAATAAATCAAATTTTTTACTCCCCCAGCTTGGATGCTCTTTGGGCCAGTTTCACACCTATTGGTAGTGGTGCGATCACCACGTTCCACCACAGATTTCAGCTTTCGTATGACTCTGCACCACTGTGCAGTGACAGGGCCATATGCATAGGCCCGCTCCCCGGCTAGTGACATACTGTCCGCTGGGCAGGAAGTATGTCACTAGGAACTCTGTTGCATCGCCCTCCCGTTGTTCACACTTGTGAAGTCACCCATTGACTCGCATTGCTGCATAAATCATGCGGTAGGCCTGGATCATGCAGTAGCCTGCTGCAGTCTTTGCGTCCGGAATGTGGTGACCTTGACACTTCCGGCACACCACGTTGCATCCTGTGAAGTGTGCAAGTCTCCACAGACTTGCATGGCCCTTGCAGCAGGGATACAACAGGAAAGCGTTAAGCAGAACAACACAGCGCAAAAGTGTAACAGGGGCCGGGGAAGTTTAGGGGTGTCGCCATAGATGCCCATATAAATATGCTATGCCATGGGCGTGAATTTGGCCATCTACAATGTAAAATGCAGCTAAAAGTAGTCGGCGATCTTTGCTCCTGCTATTTATTGGGCCCTGCGGGCAACCAAATTTCCACCCATAGTTGCTATTTATATGGGCGTCTATGGCAGCACCCAAAAATTCTCATTTTTGCTGTAGGAGATTTTCAGTGAAGTGGCAGCTGGGAGGGCAATTAATGTTAGATATTAAGAGAGGGCAGTTAAGGTTAGGCGTGGGGGGGGGGGGGGTGTAAGGTTAGGAGTTGGGGGGTGATTAAGTTTAGGCATTGGGGAAGGGGTGGATAGGGTTAGGCATAGGTATGGAAAGGGTTCTGTGCTAGAACAGGGCCAGGTTTAGCTGTAATAAAATATTGGTATCATTTATAGGTATTTTGCTATTGTAATTGCAATGCAAATAAGTAGAATGTCGGTAAACTTACCAATATTCTCCTATCGGCTATTTCTGGGCACCCACATTTCTGTGTGCTCTGAAAATAAATTTCGGGCCATACCTTATGCTTACTTAACCTCAATGTTAATTTATCTTTCAGATTTCTGGTGCCACTATGGAGAACGCCCGGATTGTCCTGCAGATTGACAACGCCAGACTGGCTGCTGATGACTTTCATGACAAGTAATTTAGATATGAATATTATCTAATTATATACACAAATATTAATTCAGTATATCTCTGTTAGAGACGTCCAGTATGGTGCTAATTTACCTGATCTGATGCAAATATTTTTGAAATTTTGTATGCTGCTTGAAATTGGGCCATTCCAGAGCTGCATTTGGTTCAGTTTTACCGTATATACCAGGGGTCCCCAAACGTTTTGGGTCGAGGGCCAGGTCAATATACTTCAGATTGCTGGGGGGCCGGAGTATACATAAGATGATGTAGAAGTCTTTGCGGGCCACACAGTGAAGCACACTCAGGTGACAACCTGCAGTGGACAGCAGTGTCACCTGATGTGGAATTTGATTGGAAACTAGCGAATTACTGCTTTATGGCTTCCATTTTGAAGGGTGGTGCCAGCACTGCTATTCTATATGTGGACCACCAATATTTCAAGATGTAGCTGACCACATCTATAAGTAATTTATTTTGTGTGTGTGGGCCGGTAAAAAAGCTTTAGGGGGCCTTAGTTTGAGGACCAATGGTATATGCTGTACAGGATCTTCTCAAAAAATTAGCATATTGTGATAAAGTTCATTATTTTCTGTAATGTACTGATAAACATTAGACTTTCATATATTTTAGATTCAAATACACACAACTGAAGTAGTTCAAGCCTTTTATTGTTTTAATATTGATGATTTTGGCATACAGCTCATGAAAACCCAAATTTCCTATCTCAAAAAATTAGCATATTTCATCCGACCAATTAAAAAAAGTGTTTTTAAAACAAAAAAAAGTCAACCTTCAAATAATTATGTTCAGTTATGCACTCAATACTTGGTCGTGAATCCTTTTGCAGAAATGACTGCTTCAATGCGGCGTGGCATGGAGGCAATCAGCCTGTGGCACTGCTCAGGTGTTATGGAGGCCCAGGATACTTCGCTAGCGGCCTTAAGCTCATCCAGAGTGTTGGGTCTTGTGTCTCTCAACTTTCTCTTCACAATATCCCACAGATTCTCTATGGGGTTCAGGTCAGGAGAGTTGGCATGCCAATTGAGCACAGTAATAGCATGGTCAGTAAACCATTTACCAGTGGTTTTGGCACTGTGAGCAGGTGCCAGGTCATGCTGAAAAATGAAATCTTCATCTCCATAAAGCTTTTCAGCAGATGGAAGCATGAAGTGCTCCAAAATCTCCTGCTAGCTGCATTACCCTGCCCTTGATAAAACACAGCGGACCAACACCAGCAGCTGACATGGCACCCCAGACCATCACTGGCTGTGGGTACTTGACACTGGACTTCAGGCATTTTGGCATTTCCCTCTGCCCAGTCTTCCTCCAGACTCTGGCACCTTGATTTCCAAATGACATGTAAAAGTTGCTTTCATCCGAAAAAAGTACTTTGGACCACTGAGCAACAGTCCAGTGCTGCTTCTCTGTAGCCCTGGTCAGGCACTTCTGCCGCTGTTTCTGGTTCAAAAGTGGGTTCATGCTTCCATCTGCTGAAAAGCTTTATGGAGATGAAGATTTCATTTTTCAGCACGACCTGGCACCTGCTCACAGTGCTAAAACCACTGGTAAATGGTTTACTGACCATGGTATTACTGTGCTCAATTGGCCTGCCAACTCTCCTGACCTGAACCCCATAGAGAATCTGTGGGATATTGTGAAGAGAAAGTTGAGAGACGCAATACACAACACTCTGGATGAGCTTAAGGCCGCTAGCGAAGCATCCTGGGCCTCCATAACACCTGAGCAGTGCCACAGGCTGATTGCCTCCATGCCACGCCGCATTGAAGCAGTCATTTCTGCAAAAGGATTCCCGACCAAGTATTGAGTGCATAACTGAACATAATTATTTGAAAGTTTACTTTTTTTGCTTTAAAAACACTTTTCTTTTATTGGTCGGATAAAATATGCTAATTTTTTGAGATAGTAAATTTGGGTTTTCATGAGCTGTATGCCAAAATCATCAATATTAAAACAATACAAGGCTTGAACTACTTCAGTTGTGTGTATTTGAATGTAAAATATATGAAAGTCTAATGTTTATCAGTACATTACAGAAAATAATGAACTTTATCACAATATGCTAATTTTTTGAGAAGATCCTGTATATACTTGCATATAAGCCAATTTTTTCGGGGGGGGGGGGGGGGGGACACAAAAAAGTGTCCCAAAAGTGGTGGTGGGGGTGTGGCCTTTATTCCAGTCATATGGGGGTATAGTTACTTCTCCTCATTCCTGGATATGACTACCGTGCAGCTTTCCTTCCTAGATGTCCAGGTTTCACCTTCTTCTTGTCCCGAGGAGCTACTTCAAAAATCAATCTGGCAGGTAAATCTGCCAAAAAATTGTATAGTGTGTACCTAGCATGAAAGTGTATCTGAAGTCAGGAACACTTTTGCAAAAAAAAAAAAAAAACAGTGGGTGAGTTCTACTTGCAAACAGAACTCCATGCCTACTTATTGTGTGTACATTCCTGGCTTTTTTTCAGAAGATAATGGCTTTTAACACTTAAAGAGGAACTCCAGTAAAAATAATGTAATAAAAAAAGTGCTTAATTTTTTACAATAATTATGTATAAATGATATGGTCAGTGTTTGCCCATTGTAAAATCGTATAAATCCCTGATTTACATTCTGACATTTATCACATGGGGACATTTGTACTGCTGGCAGGTGATGTAGCTGCTGCTTGCTGTTTTGGCAGTTGTAAACAGCTGTAAACAGCTATTTCCCACAATGCAACAGGGTTCACAGACAGGAAACTGCAAGAGTACGTACTCAGAATTTCTTTGTGGGAGGGGTTTCACCACAATATCAGCTATACAGCGCCCCCTGATGGTCAGTTTGTGAAAAGGAATAGATTTATAATTTAAAAGGGGGTATCAGCTACTGATTGTGATAAAGTTAATAATAATCCGAACATTTGTATAGCGCTTTTCTCCTGTTGGACTCAAAGCGCTCAAGATCTGCAGCCACTGGGACGCGCTCAAGAGGCCACCCTGCAGTGTTAGGGAGTCTTGCCTTGAACTCCTTACTGAATAGGTACTTGACCTAGCCAGGATTCGAACCCTGGTCTCCTATGTCCAAGTTCAATTCTTGTTTGGAGTTTCTCTTTAAACTTTGTAAAGCTGCAAATTTCAACAGTCCTGACCCACTGCTTGACCTTTGCTCCCTTGTACAAACACTTGTGCTCCTTTGTACAAAGACTTTTCCACTAAAGAGCTTAGAGGCAGTGATTAGCCTTTAGTGTCTGAAGCAAGTTTTAAACATGTGATTTTGAATAATGAGCTCTGCAGATAACATCATTTTCAGATTCTAGAGCACCTTCTAGGTGAGATGAGACTGTTCCCTGTCCATTCTTAGAAATGTTGTTATCTTCTCGTTGTTCAGGTATGAGATGGAACGGAGTATGAGCAATAATGCTGAGGCTGATCTCAATGCTCTGCGCAGAGTCCTTGAAGGACTCAACCGTGAAATATGTGACCTGGAAATGCAAGTTCAGAACCTCCAAGAGGAATTGCAGGAAATGAAGAAAAACCATGAGGAAGTGAGTATAGGGTGCTATTCCTGGAGTTTAATTCATAATGTATAAGGTAGGGCTGCTCAAAACCAGATCCGGGAGACATCCGGATCGTTCTATCCAAATATCTCCAGTTACCTGTGCGGGGTGGGCAAGGGGGTCAATCTTACCTGTCTGATGTCTTCTTCGGTCCGTTCCTCGGCGCCTCCCACGATGCACTCCACGCGCGTCACGTGACTACAAACACTTCCTCCTTCAACCCGGAAGGAGGAAGTGTTTGTAATCACATGACTGCCGCTTGGACCGCATCGTGGGAGGCGCTGAGGGACGGACCGAAGAAGACGTCAGACAGGTAAGATTGACCCCCCCCCCCCCCGCCCACCCCGCACAGGTAACCGGGATCCGGATAGAACTATCCGGATGTCTCCCGGATCCAGATTTGAGCAGCCCTGGTATAAGGCTTCCTATGCAGAGCCTTAATGTAACTAAAGGGGGGCAGTGGCTAAAGCAGTTACATTTTATAGAGACACTGAAGCGAAAAAATATGATATAGTGAATTGGTTGTGTACTATGAATAATTACTAGAAGATTAGCAGCAAAGAAAATATTCTCATACTTTTATTTTCAGGTATATAGTGTGTTTTCTAACATTACATCATTCTATAATATGTGCAGATTACACAACACTCAGCATTCAAAATGAGTCTTTCAGAGCAGTCTGTGAAGTAATGACCTCTCCTCTAGCAGAGAAAAAGTAAATAGTCCAGTAACAGTTGAGATAATAAAAGTCAGATAACAGCCCTCTCCACGACTAAACTTAGTCGGAGAGCTTAATGGCTTGTTTGCATAGAGATAACAACTGGAGTTTCTCAACTCTTCCTGTACTGGAAACCATTAGGCCTCTTGCACACTGCAAGCGATTCAGATTCAGATTCCGCTTTTTAATCAGTTTTTACATCCGATTCAGATTCTGATTTGCAGTTTGCTCCCTGCACACTGCAAATCGGAATCTGAATCTGATGTAAAAACTGATTAAAAAGCGGAATCTGAATCGGAATCGCGTGCAGTGTGCAAGAGGCCTAACTGATGTATCTGATCTTAATGTTTTATTTCTTAGCTGTACTACACATACAAATCATAATATCATTTTTTTTTCGCTTCAGTGTCTCTTTAAGAGCCTTTTCACACACACATGTACAGTGTGCATGTATCATGTAAGTTACAAAACATGTTAAAGCCGCAGGGTGATGGTGTGACTTAAAAAACGGCCCTCACTTGCTTTCCTGCCTGCTGGATTGCATTACTCTATTATGCATATGCCAAAAGCACACATACAACAGGGGTGGAGGTGTCCAAGGCATAAAAGATAGGCTAATAAGCTGTTGATCTTATAAACAGAGAGGTAATATTAACTCTCTTGAAGAATTTTGACCAGTTTGACCATGAAAAAATGCCATTTATTTGAGCACATAAAACTGACAACGCATTTTGCAGGTGCTTGCCCGCTTCCTCAGGTCAGTGAAAAAAACAAGTGCCTTAACTGCTATGGCTGTGCAGCAAGCATGAGCGTCTCTATGTCTATGTCATAAAATCACCCATGCTTGCTACACAGCCATAGGCATTAGGGCGCCTGGTTTTCATTGACCTGAAGAAGCGGGCAAGCACCCGCAAAATGCGTTGTCAATTTTAAGTGCTCAAATGGCCTTTTTTCAATAAACTGGTCCAAATTCTTCAAGAGAGGTAAGATTAACTCTCTGTGTATAAGATCAACACAGCGTATTAGCCTATCTTTTATTCATTGGGCGTCTTCACAACTGTTTAAAGTATCTTGTCATTCCTCTTTAGAGGTGATAGTTTTTTAGTTTGTCCTAAAGAACACAAGGCCTCAATTCACTAAGCTTTATCAAACACTTTATCAAACGTTTGATAATTTACCTCAAGGGTAAAAAACTATTTTGAATTCACTAAGGTGTTATATATTTATCAAATGTTTTATCGATAAACCGTTCAATAAATCTATAACACTTTAGTGCATTCAAAATTAGATTTTACCTTTGAGGTCAATTATCAAACGTTTGATAAAGTGTTTGTTAAAGCTTAGTGAATTGAGGCCTTGGAGTGCAACTGACCAGTTCTTGTCACAGACCTGGAAAACCGGGTTTTAATTTTCCACTTCCTTTGACAGTGATTACAATGATTTGCAACCCACCTTTGTGAGTCTATACAACCTTAAAGAGACACTTAAGCCAGAGAAAAAAAAGAGTTTTACTCACCTGGGGCTTCTACCAGCCCCCTGCAGCAGTCCTGTGCCCTCGCAGCCACTCACTAATCCTCTGGTCCCCCGCTGCCAGCTAGTTTCGTTTTAGCCGACAGGCCCGTCAGGACTGGCCACTCGTAGCTTTTTCCTCATTCCCGACTGTAATTAGCGCTATTGCGGGCCGCAACGCATCCAAAAATATGCGTTGCCGCATTACGCACGCATAGATGTATTTTTGTATGTGTTGTGGCCCGCAATAGCGGTAATTACTGTTGGGAATGCGGAAAAAGCTACGCGTGGCCAGTCCTGACGGGCCTGTCGGCAAAAACGAAACTAGCTGGCAGCGGGAGACCAGAGGATTAGTGAGTGGCTGCGAGGGCACAGGGCTGCTGCAGGGGGCTGGTAGAAGCCCCAGGTGAGTAAAACTCATTTTTTTTTTCTGGCTTAAGGTTCACTTTAAGGTTTTGTCTTTCTGAGAGTTACATGATTCTGCCCATTAGGCTCCTGGACCTGGTCTCCTTTTGTCTTTTAGATGAGCCTAGGGTTGTTATAATCACAGGAATCATAAACATAAGCTACCAAAAGTATACAAGCTCAGTTCTGTAATAGAGTCAAGAATACAGTATGTTGAGTCAAGACTTTGGGGCCCCTATTTGACTAACTTTGTCTCCTGACCTACCTGGTGACATTTTCATTCCTTATCAATAAAATGCCCTTTAAGCCACCAGAAATCAAGAAAATACTCAAAATAATGTTAATAGTGTTTTTTTCCTACATGTGCAGTCAAAAGATGATTCATTTTCAGTCCTGGGTTCAAAGAGTATTAACTTTACTCTATAGTCAGCTTTCTGACTCATGCTACTTGAATGAGTTTGAGAGATAAGTCAAGAGACTGAATACTTATTTAACAGCTCCTGCAAGAATAGTGTTGTCTTTTAAGCGGACCTGAACTCAAAACTTACCCTCTGCTCTAAAAGATAAGCTAAAGCATAATAACCTTTAAAGAAAAACATTTCTTTGTTGCAGCTGATCCAAATCCTGCAATAATTCTGCAGTGTGTCTACTTCCTGCTTTGCATAGTGTTAACATCCTGTGCTTAAAATTAGCTGCCCTGCCAAGGCAGCTAGCTGACACAGCTGAGAGATCAAATTACAGTTGTGATTAGTCACAGATGAGAGGGGACTAGACAGGCTTAACTCTCTAAATACATAAAGAGTTGAGCTCGTCCAGAGACGCTAGAGGGCACCGCTCAGGCCCTGCTGGGCCGATTTGATTTTTTTTTTTTAAACACGCGGCAAGCACTTTGCTTGCTGCATGTCCTACCTGATCGCCGATCCGCCGCTACCCGACGTGAAAGAGGTTCCCCCCGCAGACCCCGTGCGCAGCCTGGCCAATCGCCGCCAGGCTGTGCTTTGGGGTGGATCGGGAGTCCCTGTGACGTCACGATGTCGATGACTCCGTTCACTCCATTCATCGCCATGGGAAGCCCTAAAGGAAATCCTATTCAGAACAGGATTTCCTTATGGGCGTGATCGGAAGGGTGGAAGGGAAAGGGCAGCAAAGGGAGAATCATGTAGCTAGCGCTAGGCTAGCTACATGATATAAAAGAAAAATCGGGCGAAAAACCGCGGGAATCAGAACGCCCAGCAGGTTAAAGTCAACATGATGGCTGAGTTCCCTCAGGAAGACAGCAGGAGGAGTAAAACCTCTTCTGTAGTTTCCCCTTACTCAAGGCCCAGCATACAATGCAAAAACGATAATAACATTCTTCTGTCCTTCTTTTGTCCTTCAGGAAGTAAATGTTCTCCGTGCTCAGCTGGGAGCCAGAATCAATGTGGAGTTGAATGCTGCCCCGTCCATTGACCTGAACAGAGCCCTGGCTGAAATCCGTGATGAATATGAAAACCTGATGCAGAGGAACCTTACAGATGCCGAGAATATGTTCAGGCAACGGGTAACAATTTTTACACACTTTCAATATAACTTGTGATCTTCATCTGAACAGTTTTGCACTCTACTCACCATTATTGTAGTGATAGAAATATCATCAAGGTCTGATTCATACAGATAATAAGCTCTAAGCTCTAAGTTCATAATCAAGTCATTGACTAATATTTAAAAATGTCCACCACCATTAACTTTTCAAAACGTTATTCATCCTGTAAGCATAAAAGCTTTTGTTTGTCACTTTCCACCACAATGATCAAACACAAACACAGAACATTTATATTGGGCTTTTCTGCTGGCGGACTCAAAGCGCCAGAGCTGCAGCCACTAGGATGCGCTCTATAGGCAGTAGCAGTGTTAGGGAGACTTGCACAAGGTCTCCGACTGAACAGGCAGAGCCGAGATTCGAACCCTGGTCTCCTGTGTCAGAGGCAAAGCCCTTAACCAATACACCTTCCAGCCACCACAATGATAACCTTCAATACCAAACGCCGACTGAGGCATAACCCTCCGGGCCCGTTTTCACTTGTGCCACACACGTCTGCGAGACGCGTGACGGCACTTCCGGGTCTGCGGGTACGCAGACGAATCCCATCAGCCATGCCATGCACGGCTATGGGATTCGCAGCCTCCCGCACAACTTCGGATGGAAAAGTCGGCCGAATCGCTAGCACAAGTGATTCAGCCAGCGGCTCTATTACTCCCTATGGTAGAGTTTCTCCGCGCAAGTTGCCTGAGGGGAAACTCTGCAGATTCGGCACAGAAACCGCAAGTGGAAACAGGCCCTCCTTCATTGCAACTTCGTTCCTTTTCCCTGTAGCTAAGAATGTTAAGTGGTCAGACTTCAGCTCCAAATGACCACCAACAACTTAGCCGTACTTCAGCTGATACTCTGGAAGTAGAGATGCTTACCTTGTAGTAACTTTGTTTTTTTTGCCCTCCTAGAGTGATGAGCTGAACCGTGAGGTTATTTCTGGATCCGAGCAGCTTCAGTCTGTGCAAACCGAAGTTATTGAGCTGAAACGTTGCGTACAGACTCTGGAGATTGAACTGCAGAGCCAGCTTAGCATGGTAAGAATCCTCCAACGTAGACCAGGTTGAGATTCACCCCTAAGTTATGTGATGGTTTTCTGACATCATTTTTGCTTCTGTTAGACATCGGCCTTGGAAAACACTTTGGCAGAGACACAAGCTACTTATGGCTCCCAAATTGCTCAGCTACAAGCCATGATCAATAGCATTGAGTGTGAGCTAGGACAAATCAGATCTGACTTGGAACGCCAGAACAACGAGTACAAGATTCTTATGGACCAGAAGACTCACCTGGAGATGGAGATAGCGACTTATAAACGACTCCTGGATGGACATGACATACAGTAAGCTAAACAAAATGGATTCAATTGTTATGCAATGTAGTTAAATTGACTTTGATATCTGAACAATTAGCATAACACATTAAAGTAACTAGATGCACTCTATGTCAGGCTGTGGAACAAGGTAGTGGATCCTCTGCTGGGGTAACTGTTGACGAGCTGTGTGCAAAAAAATAGGTGTGTCTGTGCACTAGAAAGTGAGCGTGGTAATGACAGGTCATGGGCAGGGCCAAATGTACATGAACGTAGCAGATGTGTAATTCAAAGACATTGGAAATCAACAGCAAAACTTTGAATGAAGCTCCCTCTCCCAATAAAAAAGGAAGCCCCATGGGTTATGGTTGTGATGAAGTCACTGTTACGATGAGATGGTATGCAAGGGACCAAGAAGCAAGTCCATCTGGTGCGTGAATCCCGGCAACGTGAGTATCATAACCCGCTCTGCATGTGCCCACCACTGCGCCCCCCACAGCTGCCCCGCTTCCCCCGCCCCGATATTAGCACCCTAAGAGCACCGACACTCCTGCCCACCACTGTGGTACTCAGGGTGCCACAGCACTGGCAAGTTCCCCACTGGTGTCACCAATGCTGTGGAAGAGCATAGACTTAGTAAACATGGGTACCCATTTACTTCTGATCTGATCAAATAGTCAACCAAATGAGCAGATTTTATGATAGTTTTCTGCCCATTAGTTGAGTGAATGGAAATTGTAATAAATAGCTATTGTACACGTGTATATGCTGATGGCCCATGGTCCATGGTCCAGGAGCATCTTGTAGATGTTCTCCTCCCAATTATTGGTGTCCTTTTCTGTACCCCCTTTGGTGTCCCCCTTTGTGTCCTCCTCTGTGTCCCCCTTTGGTGTTGTTCTCCGTGTCCCCGGTGTCCTGCTCCGCTTCTCGTGAGTGTTGTAAGTAGCAGCAGTAACTGTGTGTATCACTCACCTGACCCAAGGTTGCGATCAGCAGCTTTTCCTCTATTGCTCACTCCTTTCCCCTAGGAGGAGTGAAAAATTAGTTAGTCTGAAAAATACAGTATGTACATTGTTGGATTCATACCATTTATTGCTCAGAATCTAAGAGCAACAGAATCTTCAACTCACATGAGAAATATGAAAATCCAGCCAGTGTATGCCGAGGGGTGGTCATAATGGTGAAATTCCAAATCTGCCCAAGTTCTCAAAATTTGCAGAGAATTCTGAATTATTTCTAGATGTCACATATTCCGAGTTTGCATGGTGAATTTGTAACATTGTAACTTATGTGACATTGTAGCGCGAACATATTTGTGCACTATCCATAAGATTAGTTATGGTTAGTGTGAATTTGCACAAATATGTTCACAATAGTTACCATTTAGCTAAGAATCTTTACATAGAATTTATTTATAGAATTCTATGCTCTCCTAGAATTTTTTGCGTTCAAATTTTAAAGAGAATCTGTATTGTTAAAATCGCTCAAAAGTAAACATACCAGTGCGTTAGGGGACATCTCCTATTACCCTCTGTCACAATTTCGCCGCTCCTCGCCGCATTAAAAGTGGTTAAAAACAGTTTTAAAAAGTTTGTTTGTAAACAAACAAAATGGCCACCAAAACAGGAAGTAGGTTGATGTACAGTATGTCCACACATAGAAAATACATCCATACATAAGCAGGCTGTATACAGCATTCCTTTTGAATCTCAAGAGATCATTTGTGTGTTTCTTTCCCCCATGCACTGAAGTTTCAGGCTGCTCTTTTCTTCCTGCAAACAGCTTTGCCCTTGTTTGTAATTCCTCAGTATGTGAAAGCCCAGCCAGCTCAGAGGACGATTTATCCAGCTGATTAGAGCAGCTTCTCTCTTCTCTCTTATCTAAATAACACACAGGCAGTGTGCATAGAGGGGCCTGGAAGGGGGAGTTCATAGCAGAACCACAACACTGAAGAACATGGCAGCCTTCCAGACACAGGCCGACAAGTCTGACAGGGGAAAGATACATTGATTTATTACAGAGACTGTCATAGTAGAAAGTGCTGCAGTTAGCCAGAACACATTAGAATAGCTTTTGGAACATGTAGGATGATAAAAAACAGGATGCAATTTTTGTTACGGAGTCTCTTTAAGACATACTGTACTATTTATGTAGAAAGCATTTGTACTTTATACTAATGTAATTTCCTGTAACTAGTGTTGGGCGAACACCTGGATGTTCGGGTTCGGGAAAGTTCGCTGAACATGGCCGCAATGTTCGGCATGTTCGGGCCGAACCCCGAACTCCCCGAACATCCCGCTTTTGGGGGCCCTATGGGGTCGCAGGCATAAGGGGGGAGCATGCCCCGATCGCGGGGGGGGTCGGAAATTCCCCCCACCCCCTCCGCTAGCGCTCCCCCCTCTGCCCGCTTCCCCATTCAAAAGTTAGGAAGTGAAACTGTACCTGTGCGGCCGGTAGTGGGTGACTGGCAGTGGGCGGCACTATGGAGAGACTGAGGAGGAGGAGGAGTCCGGAGAGTGACGCGTTGAGGGAGGCCGGGCAGTGGGCGGATCAGCAGTAGTACCGTACTACTGCTGATCCGCCCACTGCCCGGCCTCCCTCAACGCGTCACTCTCCGGACTCCTCCTCCTCCTCAGTCTCTCCATAGTGCCGCCCACTGCCAGTCACCCACTACCGGCCGCACAGGTACAGTTTCACTTCCTAACTTTTGAATGGGGAAGCGGGCAGAGGGGGGAGCGCTAGCGGAGGGGGTGGGGGGAATTTCCGACCCCCCCCGCGATCGGGGCATGCTCCCCCCTTATGCCTGCGACCCCATAGGGGGCCAGTATTCGGGCGAACAGGGCCCTGTTCGTGCCGAACAGGGGCCCTGTTCGGCCAGGCAATGAGCCGTTCGGGCGAACCCGAACAGTTTGGCCGAACACCACCAGGTGTTCGGCCGAACGCGAACATCACCCGAACAGGGTGATGTTCTGCAGAACCCGAACAGTGGCGAACACTGTTCGCCCAACACTACCTGTAACGTGCATGACTCCTATGCAAAAGTTAGAATTTGGAAACTCATGGAAATTCATACACACATCCCTAGTATGCAGTAATAGGCCAAACAATCAAATGTAAGGAATCCAGAGTGAGGCAATGCCAACTAATGTTTATCAACCTGTCCCTGCCTCAGGGTTGATCTTGGCATGTTTATTGAGAGCCTATATCTGGATTTGGAAACAGGGTTCAGCTTGTGCAAAACAGATTTACTAGTCCTCTTTGTAGTTCTACAGGTTAAATGACTTCTGATGTAATACCAACTCAAGAAAAGAGTATCTTATATTGGGGAAGAGAGGATCAAACACAGCAAGTCAAAAACTTTAATATATTGATGAAGAAATGAATTCATGCAATCTCTAATACGTGTAAAAATGTTACATTAACTCTAACAATGGCATTTCAATAACCATAAACTCCTGTCCTGATTTTAGTGCTGCAGACCTTCACATGTCAAGTGGAAACCATGGTAAGTTGACAAATCACTTGTACAATTTAATATATATACAGTAGTGTGGAAAAGTTTTAGGCAGGTGTGAAAAAAATTGGGAGCGAGGCTGGCCCCCACCAACCTACGGATCTGTACTGCACGAGGGAGGTGGTGAGTTCTATTGAAGCGGTCCTTACCCGTGTAGTATATCCCCACCGGGACTGGAGAAAGCTGTGTGACTAGAGCCGGTTGCTGGGAGACAACTTCTCCGACTAAATTGAAGATCCCACTCGTGGAGAGCCACACGGGTGAAGTGTGGTTAATTGGCAGCTAGACATATGTACATATCCTTCCATATATATAAGTGTCCCTCTGACTAGCCCTTTTTTTGTGTATGAAACATAGGATAAACAGTGCAATAGCAGGGTGTCTCTTGTGGACAGTAGTGGATCCGGAGTATATAGAATTATTTTTTCTGGACTTTGTCATAATCAATGCGGATGGTGCGTCCTAATAATTTATATGATTTTTTTTTATATTTTTAAATTTTTTGGAAGGCCCATCAGCATACTCCCTATATGTGTGTGGTAGTGAATGGATGTGGTATTTATAAGGTTTATATGAAGTAATTTACTGACACATGTGGATATTTGTTTAATAAAAGAGGCATTTTTAATTGAACACTTCTAGCGCTCCTTACATTTTTTCTATAGCAGGTGTGAAAAAAATGTTGTAAGCAAAGAATGCTTTAAAAAATGGAAGTGTTAATCGTTTATTTTTATCGATCAACAAAATGCAGTGAATGACCAAAAGATAAATCTAAATCAAATCAATATTTGGTGTGACCACCCATTGCCTTCAAAACAGCATCAATTCTTCTAGATACACTTGGCTGGTAGGTTGTTCCAAACATCTTGGAGAATTAACCACATATCTTCTGTGGCTGTAGGCTTCCTCACATCCTTCCATCTCTTCGCGTAATCCCAGACACACTTGAAGATGTTGAGCTCAGAGCTCTGTGAGGGCCTTACCATCACTTCCAGGATTTCTTCTTCTTTATGCTGAAGATCGTTCTTAATGACTTTGGCTGTATGTTTGGGGTCGTTGTCCTGCTACAGATTAAATTTGGGGCCAATCATACATCTCCCTTATGGTATTGCATGGTGGATAAGTATCTGCCTGTATTTCTCAGCATTGAGAACACCATTAATCCTGACCAAATATCTAACAGATGGGTACACAGAAAATAAAAAGATGGAGGAAGTAGAAAATAGAGTTGCTAGGGTTGTTGTGAAAAAAAGTGGTACGCAGCGTGACCAAGCGTCTGGATAGACGTGAAACGGCCGTCGCCAGTCCCACCTAGTGCCCTGGCTCCTCCACCTCCACCGCACCATCACCATTGAGGATCACCAGACGAAGGTATCTTTCTGATATGGTACCCTGAACATTGTCTACCATCACTTGCAAATAAAGCACTGGACGGAAGGTGCCCGGAGTCTTTTCTTCTTTTCCTCTCCATTTGGAAAATTGTTGTGAAAAAAAGACAGGTGGGGTTATTTATAAGTTGCATAAAAAATGTGATTTGTTTTTGAGTTGTGATCTGATGAGTGGCTTGTAAAGTTGGGTTCACAAGGTACAAATTTCCATTAGATCGACGGATTGATTAGATAATTTCCAACCGGTCCGATTGGATTCCGATAACGCAACCAATTTTGGGTAGTTATCAATGCAAAATCGATCACATTATCGGTCGGGAATGATTTGGACATCTACACATGATGCAGCTTATCAGATCATCCATCAATCTGATGGAAAATTGTGCCATGTGTACGAGGCTTAAGGCCTATACAGGTAGAGTTTGTAGTGTTTAGTATAAGCAATTTAAAGCAGCTAGACAAAGATTTGATTTGTCTGTTTTTATAAAGCTGAATATACTTGTTTAAACTTAGATCAATTAATTTAGCTGTTTATAAGCATTCTGTATTTTATGTCTGCATGTTTTGTAGGATCTCATGGATCTCACCACAAGGTGGTCCATCATGCTACTGACCATCATCATGATCATCACCAAAAGCATCACCCTCAACAACATCACCAACATCATCATAAAGAACACACGTGTTAGCAAAATGCCACTGCAATGAACGTACGAAGAAGCAAACAGTGAATTGAAATAATAATATAATAACTCTTCTTTCTATCTACGTTTCCCCCTATAATCTTTAAGTAGAGAGATATAGTAAGTGATGTATCAAATGGTTTATGTGAGTATAACATTTAGCAATCTTTCGAAGTACAAAAATGTTGCTGGTTGTAAACTGAATTTATGCAGTATAATAATGTAAATGCACTAGGAACTTTCAACTGAACATTAAGATGAGAAAATAGGCTACTGTTGGCAAGATATGGTTATTATGACAATATATTTGAAAAGTTAATTGTGCTTTTACCTGGTTAAAGGTTTAGTTCTTGATTACCAAGTGATTAACGGAAAGAAATAAAATAATTCTATCAAAGGCTTAAAGTGAGCATACACTTGGCTTAAACCCAACTGATGGAAACCTAGTCAATAAAATAAGCCCTCATGATGCATTAAAATTCCCCAACCCTTTTACATCTAAAACTTCCTGCATGTCGCAATGAGCCATACTGGATTTTCTCCTTTCTTAGCACCTTTTGGTGATTTGTACCATGCATAAGTCTATGTTTCCTTCTTCTGCATGTATACAATGCATGTTATGGATGACATCATAAGCCATCAATAAAGGTGACCTCCGGTAATTACCAGAGACTGCTCCTAACAGGCCATTTTCCACTCACCACCCATTTTCTTGAAGAACCTTCTGTTCAAAACTGGTGGTGAACATGTTCTCCATTGTCTAAGCAAAGCCACCTGATCAAATGCAGTGTTGTTTGCAAATTTTCACCAAATTCATTTTCCCATTTAAAAAGCTATTTTCAATTTTAAGAAATATTCGCAAAAATAGCTTGTATTTTAGTGCTGTTGCATTTTTCACGAAATCATGGAAATCAATATTTTCCAGCGATAATTACCGAAAAGTGCAAAAATCCATTGAAACGTTATTTTTACTGTAAAATAGTTTACTGTGTAAATGCGAAAAATTGAAATTTTCCTGCAAAAGTGTGCAACCTGCAAAAAAAACTAAAGCTTATTTTCGATGACATTTTTGCTCAAAAATTGAATTTAACATTATTGAAAACTAATACAAAAAGAATATTGCAGAAAGTTGTTAGGCCCAGCACGCAAAATGGAGACAAGCGTGCTATAGCTGATAAGAGCTCATTGCCCATAGAGTTAAAAAATGCAGAAAAAACAAATAGCAGCACCGCTTAGTGAAAAAGTAGCTCTTTATTGAACATGTAATTAAAATCACATGTCAGAAATGGTCTAGAAGCAACTACAGCACGCTGTTTCGAAAGCAACATGCTTCTTCTTCAAGTTGCAAGCTCATTCAGCTTGCAGAATGAGCTTTAATGAGCTTGCAACTTGAAGAAGAAGCATGTCGCTTTGACATGCTGATTTCTGTGATTTCTGATATGTGATTTTAATGAGCTTACAAGTGCAACTTGAAGAAGAAGCAGGTCACTTTGAAACAGCGGGCTGTAGTTGCCTTCTTCAGCCCATTTCTGACATGTGATTTTAAACATGTTCAATAAAGAGCTACTGTACTTTTTCTCTAAGCGTTGCTGATGATATTTGTTTTTTCTGCAAAAAGAATATTGGCATTTTCGCTCACCACTAATCAAATGTATAAAGCTGATTTTTAATTATTAAATCCTATAGCTAATGGCGAAAATAATATTGTTACTAGTACACACTTAAAAATGTTTGTTTGGCATGGACTTGTGAAATTCACAAAATTTTTTCACACTTTTGGAGAAACTTAAAGGAAACATCCAAGCAAAAAATAAAATCAGCATCCACTTACCTGGGGCTTTCTCCAGCCCCTGGCAGCAGTCCTGTGCCCTCGCCGCAGCTCTGGGAGCCACCGGAGCTGCAGCGAGGGCACAGGATGGCTGCCAGCGGCTGGAGGAAGCCCTAGGTAAGTGGATTTTGATTTTATTTTTTGCTTGGACCATTGCTTTAAAATAGGTGAGTTTTTAATAAATTAAACTTACATGAATATAGGATCATGAAACAAGAATTTGCATTTGCCTAACTGACTTTAAAACGTTTTCCTCAAAAATGTTTCAAGCCCACCTTGAAAATTCAGGGAGGTGAAGATGGCCACATTAGGAACACCTGTACACCTGTCCTATTAAATTGTTTATTAACTGTGAAAAAAAGAAGATCCCCTAAGAAAGTTAAACATTTTTGAAAACCTAGACATCTCCATGTAAAGTACATTGGTGCAATAAACATATATTCAATATAATAGCCCTACTGAAATAAAGAAAAAAATATATATTATTCCTCAAAAATATTTTTTGTGAACCAGATAATGTTAAATGAACAGTGTGCTTATAACTTTAAAAAATGTATATACCTGCACTTTAAGGTTGATTCAATAAAACTCTGGTAAAATTGCCAAGTGCAGACAGCTCAAGAACAAATATACCAGTACTTACACAAACAATTAGCTTAAATGTGTTATTGAATTTCTTTTTCACACAAATGCTACATTTTTTTTAAGGTTAGGTGCAATGAGAGATAACTTGCCTCTCTCTCCTTACCATAGAAAGGTGATCTGAGAATCAGGAGGGAGGCCCGTGTGCCATCTTCTCTGAGCCTCTCACCCAACTTGTTCTTACCAGTGGTGCTCATCCGGATTCCGGATATCCGAACGACGCAGATAATCCGAACCTTTTCCACTATCTGAACTTTGAATAGCAATTCAGATATTTTTTTTTAAATCCGATTAGCACTATCCGACAAACTCGGATTTCCCATCTGAAATCCGAAATCCGGGCGGATAGTTAGTTCAGATATCTGAGCAGAAGCTAAAGTCACCTTCAATGGCAAAAATCCATTTCAAAGGGAGAGAGGGAGAGGGAGAGGGAGAGAGAGAGAGAGAGAGAGAGAGAGAGAGAGAGAGAGAGAGAGAGAGAGAGAGAGAGAGAGAGAGAGAGAGAGAGAGAGAGAGAGAGAGAGAGAGAGAGAGAGAGAGAGAGAGAGAAAAAGAGAGGAGAGAGAGAGAGAGAGAGAAAGAGAGGAGAGAGAGAGAGAGAGAAAGAGAGGAGAGAGAGAGAGAGACCTCCAAAAGGGATTTTGCCATCTGAACAGACTGTTGGAACCATTTTAACCCATTTTCAGGTCACTTCCGGTTTTCTGTCCGGATATCAGAATATGGCCGGATATTGGGTTCGGATATATCCGAATTTACTCGGATACCAAAAAGTTTGGATTTCGATATCCGATTTGGATCCAGATATCTGGTTATCCGGATCAATTCGGATTTTGAAAAGAGGTATCCAAGCACCTCTGGTTTTTACCCAAAAAAAAAAAAAAAACATTGCTATGGTTAGGCATAGATTAGAAGGACTATGTTTAGATGGTAGGCAATAGGAATGTCAGATGTAGGCTTAGAAGATGAAGGTTAAGCATCAGGAACTGGTTGACATTGGGCGAAATTTAGGTTTGGTGTTAGGAAGAGGTAATATTAGGGGGGGGGGGTTAGTATTAGTCATCAGGAAGGGGACAAGATAGGAGGGGGTGGGGTGAGGGTTTTAAACTCAGAACTTTACCTCAAACTTTTTATAAGCACATCCACAGATGACCAGAAGAATTTCAGTTGAAGCTCCTCAAAATATTTCCTTTGCCGCTTTTTTTTACTTGTTAAATGACTTTACAAGCAGAAATCTTTGGTAATAGTTACTAGGGCCAGTCCTACATTTGCTGCTATGTGTGACAGCCACTAGAATTTAAATGTCACTCTCTCCTCCCATCATTCCTGACTCCTCCAAACACGAACAATATGAGACGTTAAAGCACAGACTCAAGCTATTGCTTCCAAGAGACACAGTGGTGTGGTGTTAGTCCTGGATCAAAGGGAGTGGAGAGATGGAGGTGGCATGAGAATGGTATGGTCCAAGAGGTCTGGTGTAAACCTTATCTCTGTCTTTCTCAAGATGGTGTCATCTGCAATGACTTTTTTCACCCTACTTGACACTGGAGACACCTACCATTAAGAAGCTATAATGTAACTAAAGTCCCCAAACCATTGTGCCTTTTATGTGATCACTGAGTTTGAAAATAGCTTTAACCGCTAAAGCAAGCTTGTGTATCATACATTATTTTGGCTCTTGGACTGTATTGTCAAACTTTCATTATATTTATTATCCTGTGTATTTATACACTAAATACTCTTTTCTCAAATAAACTTTAATTTCTGACTGTGCAGATTACTCTGGTGTTTCCATTTTCTTATTACAGTTCAAGGTTTCCAAACTACCACAGCATCCTGGAACCTAAGAAGCACTTTTGTTGGAAACCAAAGTGCTATCAGTAAAATAAAGAACCTAAATCACACAATCACTGCAAAAATCACTAAAGGGGCCCAATCCTTACCAACCAATCACCAAAATCACTGCAAAAATCACTAAAGGGGCCCAATCCTTACCAACCAATCACCACAATCACTGCAAAAATCACTAAAGGGGCCCAATCCTTACCAACCAATCACTGCAGTGTACAAAGACCAGGGCCGGGCCGAGGCATAGGCTGGAGAGGCTCCAGCCTCAGGGTGCAGTGTAAGAGGGGGCACAGAATTCATTCAGCTGTCATTCCTAATTGTGTTTGAAGCAGAAAGAAATAAGAAAAGGGGATACATGGCAGTGACTGCAAGCCAGATAACTACATATTAAGGTGTTGGGGAGGTTGTGGGCCCTGTGGCGCCTCTTAGTCTAATAGCAATCAGTGTGTGACGGCTGGGGTGGCAGGGATGGAGGGGCGCACTTTGGTGTCTCAGCCTTGGGTGCTAGAGGACCTTGTCCCGGCTCTGACAAAGACTAAAAGTGCAGCTGTGGGAATTGACAAATCTAAGGTGTTAACTGTAAGTCATGCACTAGCACATGTTCTTTATCAGATAAGGATATTGAGTATTTGTTTGATATCAGTAAAATCAGTATCAGTAAACGGTCTTAACTGATACTGATTTTAGTGATATCAAACAATATGGGCTGACAGATTTTGTCATCGGGGATCGGGAGCCGATCCCTCGAGCAGCATCGCTGGCCCTGACTATACAGATGTGTGTCAGCTATACAGCTGATGATGTGTTCTGTTGCTATGCAGGGAGGTGGAGGGACAACATGTGACATTCCGCGATGTGTGGGGCAAGTGGCGTGGACAAAGCAACAGGCTAAGAGGCGGCAGCCCGGCGACACTGGGCCGAGTGTCGGGCTTCTTCTTCCGCGTATGACGCGGCTGACGTCACAACGCCGGCCGCCTCGCATCATCACGGCGGCCAGCCTGAATGTACTGCGCACGCAGTTTGGGGCCCTTGGGGGGCCTTGCCCTCCTTGCCTTAATGGGCCCTGATTGTTACCAATATTCTGCCATCACCTATCTCAACATTTTCCCACACTAACCTTCTCTGCATCTATGCCTAACACTAACCAACCCCCTTACCTTTGTCGAACACTAACCTCCCACCATCTACAGTATGCCCAGGGCTGGATTTCTGGAAAGGACAACCAAGGCCTGGGCCTTGGGCACCTGTAGCCTAAGGGGGCACCTGGACAATAGGGGTTGCTGCATAATGAAAGAGAAGTCTGCAAAAGGGGAGCAACACATTAAAATGAAGAGTGATGCCTAAGGGAGTTGTACATGAAAGAGAGGGGTTGCAGTAAATGGATGAAACACATGGAAGAGGGGGCTGCACATGGAATAGGAGCCCCAACATACTTGGCTTAGGGCAAAAAAGGTATGTCTATGCCTAACACTAACCATCCCCCTACCTATGCCTAACACTAACCTACCCCCATCAATGTTAAGGGGGAAGTCGGAGGCAGCAGCCAACTAGGTGAAATTTTTTGAGGAGTTGGAAGACCAAGGTTACCGTTGCCCCGGGGCTCTATCGGGCCTGGTAACAATACTGATATTCTACTATCGATAACAGGTGACAGTGGAATTATCAGTATTCTACTATCGGAAACATCTTATCTCCCATTTTAACTTGTGTAACTCTTAAATGTATTACCAATTAACCCCTAATAATGTTTGCTTTACCCCATCCCATGCTGTTACTATTAATAGTGGCAGCCATATTGGACGTAATTTTCTATGTATACAAATGTATAAGGCACAAGAACTGCAAGGAGTGCAGATTGTCGCTTATGTTGAATATACTGAGAACCAATACAGTTACATAGTTACATAGTTATTTGGGTTGAAAAAAGACTTACGTCCATTGAGTTTAACCGGAAAATAAAGTACAACACCAGCCTGCTCCCTCACATATCCCTGTTGATCCAGAGGAAGGCAAAAAACCCATACATGGTCCAATTAGCCCCAAAAGGGTAAAAATTCCTTCCTGACTCCAGATGGCAATCAGATAAAATCCCTGGATCAACATCATTGGGCATTACCTAGTAATTGTAGCCATGGGTGTCTTTCAACGCAAGGAAAGCATCTAAGCCCCCTTTAAATGCAGGTATAGAGTTTGCCATAACGACTTCCTGTGGCAATGCATTCCACATCTTAATCACTCTTACTGTAAAGAACCCTTTCCTAAATAAATGGCTAAAATGTTTTTCCTCCAAGCGCAGATCATGTCCTCTAGTCCTTTGAGAAGGCCTAGGGACAAAAAGCTCATCCACCAAGCTATTATTTTGCCCTCTGATGTATTTATACATGTTAATTAGATCCCCTCCAAGGCATCTTTTCTCTAGACTAAATAAATCCAGATTACCTAACCTTTCTTGGTGAGACATTTTCAAAATCAATTTTGTTGCACGTCTCTGCACCTGCAAAAGTATAATCAGAGGCGCCCCAGTAATACCACCTGACGAGTCTCGGTCTTAGACCTTACAAACACCACTGCTGTAACCGGACAGATCCTGGTGTCCAAATAGAACAATGGTAGTGATGAGCCACAGCGCTGGTAATCAAGGCACAAGCGAAACGCACAATCCTCTTCTGAGGTCCCCTCTGTCTCAGTGACACACCTGTGGGTGCATGCTAAGTGCACAAAAAGATCACAAAAGAGGGACTCTTAGTAGATTTCAAATGTGTCCAACTGTATTTCATAAAAAATGAAATATTCAGAATCATAAAGGTACTGTCAGGCTCGTCTGGTCAATGACTATAGGTCAGGCTGTATGCCCATGTGACTGACCTATAGCCCAGCCTGTAGCACCTGCGAGAACTCCTACCTACCACAATACTACAATACACCCTGCAGGTAGATGTAGCATACAGACTGACAGACAGTAATCCAATTATAGAACCTGTAAACTAAAAATGCAATGGGCACAGTGTTCACAAGTATATCTACTGTATCTATAGTCACCTGTGGACTAGAAGATGAAGTAGTCCAGATGAATAAATCAGGTGACAGAGTCCCAGGATGGCAGAGCAGTCCAGATATACTTTCTAGAGATATTGTAGACGGTCAGCGGAAGTTGATCCAGGCAGTGTTCAGGCGTAATCCAGTTATCAGGCAGTAGTCGGCAACAGGGAATCAATCAGAGGTAGCGTGGTTAGGATACAAAGCAGGAGTCGGCAGCAGGAAGCAATCAGGTTAGCGTGGTCAGGATACGAAGCAGGAGTTGGTTGGCAACAGGAATCAATCAGAGGTTATCAAGGTCAGGATAGAAGCAGTAATCGGCAACAGGAATCAATCAGGAAGAGAGCGCATACCCAGCAACAAGTCAAAGCTAACTGCTATCATGGGCGATGACTGAGGGCGCTCTCTGGGTTTGATTACACGGACTAACCAAACAAAACAAAGCAGACTTGAAAACAAACCAATAATCTTCCAGCCTGTCAGCAGATCAGCTGACACACAGGCACACGTGCACCACTGTTTACATCTGCGGAGCGCATACTGGGAACTCTGCTTATCCAATAGTTTCTCAGAGCCACCTTGTGCCTCAGTGACATCAGCGGCTTGCCGAGACCCAGAAGTTTGTGCTGCAGCCTGGGTCTTGGTGCCCTGACGTCTCCGGAAAACTGGATCTTACAGGTACACTCACATCTAGACGGTCCCAATGCACTTAGGATCCTTCCTGGTACAAAGCATCTCCCACCGCAGTGGTACTGATCCGTCACACTGGCAGTCTGCAATGCTCTGTCCGCTCTCGTCCCAACCAGTTTTGGCTTTCCGCCATCTTCAGGGGTAATCCCCCTTGGAGGAACAGTTAAAGAGGAACTCCAGTAAAAATAATGTAATAAAAAAAGTGCTTCATTTTTACAATAATTATGTATAAATGATTTAGTCAGTGTTTGCCCATTGTAAAATATTTTAAATCCCTGATTTATATTTTGACATTTATCACATGGTGACATTTTTACTGCTGGCAAGTGATGTAGCTGCTGCTTGCTGTTTTGGCAGTTGGAAACAGCTGTAAAAAGCTATTTCCCACAATGCAACAGGGTTCACAGACAGGAAATTGCCAAGAGTACGTACTCAGAGTTTCTTTGTGGGAGGGGTTTCACCACAATATTAGCCATACAGCGCCCCCTGATGGTCTGATTGTGGAAAGGAATAGATTTCTCATGTAAAAAAGGGGGTATCAGCTACTGATTGGGATAAAGTTCAATTCTTGGTTGGAGTTTCTAGTTACAAGACAGACAATACACTCTGCACAGCGCTGCA
This sequence comes from Hyperolius riggenbachi, assembly GCF_040937935.1. NCBI lineage: Eukaryota > Metazoa > Chordata > Amphibia > Anura > Hyperoliidae > Hyperolius > Hyperolius riggenbachi. Next base: position 34,455,834 of record NC_090657.1, on the reverse strand, counting down.
GAAGATGTTGGCGTTATATAAATACTAAATAATAATAATAAAGTTGTCTGTCATCCTGGTCTCTATCAGTCCAGTCCACACTTTGTCCCTGGCAATCCATTCCATAGTCTGCCACCCTGGTCTCTGCCAATCCAAATTCTGCTATCCTGGTCCTTAACTATAAGTCTACAGTCTGTCCCTTCCTTTCCAGTCCACAGTCTGCCATCCTAGTCCATGCCAGTCTGAGTTTCAGTCTGCCACTCTGATTCCTGCCAGTCCAATCTGCAGTATGCCGGACATACACAGCTTGTTTTATGCGCCGGATCGAGCCAGCGCATCCCCGCTCGTCCGCGCGTGCGTGCGGATTGATTGCCGCTCGTCCCGCCGGCGCTTCCTTATCAGGGCTTGATTCCCTGCCATTGTCCGCCGGCGGTAATCAAGCGGGCGCGGGTCGAGCGGCATGATCTGGCCAGCTGAATATTATCAGCTGGCCAGATCAGCTGGTCGATACACGGTACAGAAACGTACCGTGTATCCCCAGCATTAGAGGCGATCATTCTAATCTCACACCAGCCACCTGGCACAGCTTGTTAATGACCTGAGGAAGAAGGGTCAACCTGCGAAACACGTAGTCTTCCTTTTTGTGCAATAAAAAAAACCTTTTCCAGTAGATGTTGTACAACTGGCCTATTGAGTATGGAGCATGTCAATAAATGTCTCTTGAAATTAACAGTTTTTGTGTCTGCTTCAACGAGTTAAGTCCACCGCTGCCTCCTTGAAGAGGAACTTCAGCATAAACAAACATACTGTCATTAAGTTACATTAGTTATGTTAATTAAAATAGATAGGTAATATAATCTCTTACCCACCCTGTTTTAAAAGAACAGGCAAATGTTTGATTTCATGAGGGCAGCCATCTTTTTTGTTGAAAGGAGGTGATGGAGCATGAGACACAGTTCCAACTGCCCTGTGTGCTGATCACCCCTCCCAGTTGCTAGGCAACATGAATAACATAGGAAATCCCATCATGCTTTGCACAGCATCTGGGAAAAAAAGCCAGGGCAGTTTTCTTTGATGGGTGGAGCTTAGCTAAAAATGAGGCTTGGGGAAGAAAACCAAAGTTCTGATGCTGTGAAACTGTTAAAGAAACACCAAGCCTTTTCAGTTCTGCTGAGTAGATTTTTAGTCCGGAGGTTCACTTTAACAATTTTAGCTCATTTTATCCCTTTGGCGCCTCTGTTTGCAGTATACTATAATCTAGTCTGCCGTCTGACATCCTGATCTTTGCCAGTCCACAGTTTGCCAACCTGATCTCTAACAATCCAGTTATTAGTCCTGGTCCTTGCCAGTCCAACACACTACCAGTATATGCTGTTCAACCACCTGATATTTATTCAATAAAATGTCATTGAATAAATATCAGGTGGTTGAACAGCATATACTGGAAGTGTGTTGGTGTTTTTCTAGTGTTTCTTGACTAGTGCTAGTGCCCACCTGGGTTATATACGTAGATATGCACAATTGTCTTCTAGGTTTTTTTGTTTTTTTTTCCTTGCCAGTCCAGTTTGAAGTTTGTCATCCTGGTCCCTGGCTGTCCAGTCCACAGTCCATCATCCTAGTCATCTTAGCTCTGTCAGCCTAGTTGGTAGTCAGTCAGATCCTGCCTTCCCCTCTGCACATTGCAGGGTGTTTCCTTCTGTACTTTTCCAACACTGTTGGGCACAACCCCAAGGTCCTGGTAGCCACTAGGAATGGTCGCAAATGTTACTTTCTGTCTCTGCAGAAATTTCGGTTTTCCTGCAATGCCAATTTCTGTTTTTTAATTTTTCAGATTTTCGTATTTTATTAGTCATATTTTTTGCACCAGAGAATCCAAAAAAATGAAGAAAAAAAAAAAATCGGAAAAGTGGAAATTGGAAAAACAGAAAATCTTGTGATGTCTAAAAATCACTGCAGTGATCCGATTTATAAAGACAAATTCTGCATTCTCTGAGTAGTCCAATGTTTCCGAGCTCTGTGATTGGGCTAAAATTACCGAGTTTTGGTAAATTGGATTTACATGTAATTCCAATATCCATTTTCCGATTTCCATTTTCCAAGTTCCGACCCGAAATGTGGAAATTTCATCCCCACAGAATCTGAATGAGCATCCCTAGTGGCCACTAGCGGCAAAGCCTGCTGGCCCTTGTATGACACTCTTACAATACAATAATTGTAACAACATTATTCAACACTTGCAGTTTGGCCTGAGAAGTTTAATGGATGAGAGTGCAACATGTCTTAATAAAACAAATGGATTATGCAATTAGCAGGCTACTATTTACAATAGCCCACAATAAAATGATGATCACTGTTCTAATCTTATTCTCATTTTTAGACATTGGTGTCTCAGTTGTTTTATGAGCATCAGACACCGTGATTTAATACAGTGACCTCATTATCCAACCTTCCTGACAACACCTAGCTTCAGGCCCTTCCCCTTTTATATGAAAATACACAATAATATAAACTAGAGTAGCAACAAGAAACAAGACAACATACAGATTCACAATTCGTTTTGCATAACAGTAATCTATAACATCTAATATTTTCTTAAATAGCATTAGTACAAAAGCAGTAGTGCAGCATTAGGGGATGCACAGATTGCATCAGGGCCCCTGGATCAGGGCAGTTTCTAGGCTAAATTGCACCCAGGACAAGGGTGTAAAAATTGTGCCCCCCACCCCCGTGGACTGGCAAATCCTTACGCTTTAGGTACAGTCACGCAGCCACAGGTTACAAGTAGATCTGCCTACTTACTAGTGACCAGCCACTCATCCAGGAGGAAGCAGGGACCAGGAGAACACACAGGCGAAGAGAGCCCAGAAAGCCGACTCCTCCCTGGGCGCCGCGCACTGACAGCCTGCAGTACCGCTACAGGACATCAGGTGTCATCACGCGGTGGTGACTTGATGATGACTTGACGTCTGACGAAGGCAGCCTAGGAGGAGTCAAGGAAGTTGATTGCGCTGGTAATCTTCTGTCTTCCATTTGGCTGCACCACTTGTCACCCACTCTCTAGCAGTTATGTCGTTCTGCCTGCGCCCCCCTTCTTCTACTTGCTGGTCTGCGCCCAGGGCGGTTTCCCTGCCCGCACTTCCCAAGAAACGGCCCTGCCCTTGATCAGGGTTACTCTCTTTTAGCTGCTTTATTAGCTCTTCATTTGTAGGGGTGAGCAAAACAGTCACTGGCAAGTTTGCAATATTTTATTGGACTTTCAATTGGTCTATGACAGGGGTGTCAAACTCAAATACAACGAGGGCTGAAATTGTACGCTGGGACCTAGTCGCGGGCCAACCTTAATGTCTACTGGCCACCCTCCTCCCTTATAAAGTTTCCAGGGGTCTAATGGCCCCCCTTCAGCTCCTCCTATACAGTTCCCTGGTGTTTAGTGGACCCCTCCCTCCCTTATACAGTTCTCTGGTGTCTAGTGGTCCTTCCTCTCCTATACAGTTCCCTGGTGTCTTGAGGCCCCTACCCTCCAATATACAGTTCTATAGTGTTTAGTTATTTCGCCCATCTCACCCATATGGCTTCCCTAGTGTTCCTGGCTTCACCTCCAATATAGCTTCCCTAGTGGTCTAGAGTGGGCCAAACATAATGCAAAGTGGGGAAACCCCTTGAGGGCCAAATCTGAGGGCTCCGAGGGCCAGATTTGGCCTGCGGGCCAGAGTTTGACATGTATGGTCTATGAGAATCTCGTAAATCAAACTGGTATACAGTTTACAATGGGCCCCCTCAAGCGCTCTATACATAGCAATTGATATGCAGCAGAACCTGCCAAGCACAGCTGTCAGAGAGGGGACAGCAGGATAGAGAAGAAAAGTCTGGTAATGGTTACAATTAATCAATAATTACAGTATTTTTATTTTCATTTTTATTTCATTTTCACACCTCATGAATAAGATGGCAAACTTGATTGTGGATTTTGCAAGAACAGCGCTAAGTGAGATTGGGGCCTAGTATTCGCTGCTCGACTGAACTTGTAAATTTTGCTTCATCACCCTATTCATTAGTGCTATGCTGATAATTAGTGATGAGCACAGATTTCGCATAGTCGTAATTTCGCATCTAAATTTGCAATTGCGATGCAAAGTCGTAATGCAAAATTTGTGGGGAAAATTATTATTAATTTTGTCTGTAGTTGTAATCAGGAACTGTAATTTTACATTTTCGCTACATTTAAAATGAGGTAAATAGTGAAGACCCCATACAATTGCTACATATGTTAAGTAGAATTGTGGGTACAAGTCAAAAAAACTATTTTTCAAAAAGAACTTGTGTTTTTTGAAAAAATCGATTTTTAAAAATGCAAAGAAAAAATGTTTGTTTAAACCCAGAAAAAATGAAAAATGACATTTTATAAACCATTTTTCCTTTGCTTTTTTTAAAATCGATTTTCTCAAAAACTACAAGGCCTTTTTGAAAAAAAAATTTTTTACCCACTATTCTTCTTACATATGTATCACGTTTGGTGGCGATAGCATGTATGGGCGCTTTGCTATTATACACTAAAGTTGGCACAAAATTATGTGAAAATCACATGAAAATTAGGAGAAATGATGAATCGATTACACAAAATCAATTATATTTACAAATCGTAATTACAAATCGCACGTACGTGAGGGCGTAATTGCAAGATTTCATAATTAGCTATTACTAAAATCACTACTGGTAATACTAATCTGTATCAGAGACACAGGATCAGCAATACAGCCAAGCAATTCAGCATTGTTTAACCTTTTGGGGACTGCCTATTTAGATCCTACGTCACACTGTGGCTGTTCTAGCCTGATGCGGCGTAGGATCTACGTTGCCCGCCGTTTCAGTTCCCGGCGCACCCGAGAATGGAGATTGAGCTGTTATATGACAGCTGACATCTCCCCTCAGTCAATCAGAAGCCATCGTGTATGTCTTCTGATCACGTGAGCAGTATGATCGCCGGCGGATTATATTGATCACTGTGACAGCTGCGGCAGTAGGGGGGAAGAAGAGGATCCACTTACCTCCCTGCCATTCCCATGATGATTGGTGCTCCCCTCCGCTCTGGCCGGCATCCCCGCACACGCTGATGTCAGTGACGGGTCCCCGCTTGATGTCGTCATCAAGCCGTGACTCTGAACTGAGCGGCAGTACAAGCGGTATGCCGGCGAGAGCAGAGGGGTCCACAGCGGCTCATCACTGGAGCCTAGTAGGTGAGTAAAGGCTGCTGCATACAGGGGGGACACGATGCCCAGCAAGCCCCTGCAGGGATCCAGCCACCTGATTCCCCCCCCCCAAACACGCCCCCCTCTTCGAATGCAAATTTGCCTGGTCCTTAAGGGGGGTTTGGTGGTCCCGAAAGGTTTAAAAAGAAATAAATCTGACAGCCTCCTTATCCCTCCCTATCCCTTATTTTTAATTTGTTGATTATATTTTAATTATTTAGACTGTCTATACCACGGGTAGGGAACCTATGGCTCGGGAGCCAGATCTGGCTCTTTTCATGGATACATCTGGCTCACAGACAAATCAGTAGAGGTTGATTCACTAAGCTACACTGCTCAAGCAGCACAGCTTAGTGTGGCAGCGCAAGTAACATACACTGCTAACTTACTCACGCTACCCCAAAACGAACAGCTGCTCCAATTGTCACACTCTGGACCTTGTCAGGTCCAGTGACTTTGTAGGACAAGATCCCCGCACTTTGGCCCAATAGGCTGCTTGTCAAGTGACAGGCCGCCTATTAGGCCAATCAAAGTGCGGGGATCTCGTCCTACAAAGTGAATCAACCCCCAAATTACCTAGCTAATTGTACAAGCTGTTAGTCGATATTTCTCCTGTCTGGCTCTCTGGGAAATTGCTGATGTTGCTGAAACCCAAGAGAAGAAAGGTGTGATGCCAAAGGGCTTGTTTCCATATGTATGCTTTCAGCCGCACTTATGGAAATGCTAACGCAGGTACATTAGAGAGTGCATACACATATATACAAGCTATGCGACTCACCACTGAATTTCAGCACATGGTGGCATGCATTTAGGGGCGATTGCACCTACGATCCCATTCATTATACTGAATGGGATCACAAAGGCCACCCCTGGGGGAGTCAAGTGCAATGCAGAGTCGCGCTGATACACGGCTCCTGCACTGCACTAATGGTGGAGCCCTGAATACAACCAAACATGTCTGGTACCAGCATAATGGGTTTTTTTTTTTTCACTTCTAGTAAAAGGCAGCCAGTATAATTAAATGTATCACAAAGGAAGATAAAAAAATGTATTGAAAGGCAATTAGATGCTAATAAAATTCCCATAAAGATTAGTCAACTTTCTCTGACGCTTCTTAAGCATTATAAAAAAAGCATTTCACTAGCACAAAAGCTTTTGTGCTTCACTCAAAGGCTGTGACTAGTCTGGATTTTCTCATTTAGAAACCATGACCCACAGACTGAGACAGAAGTATTCGGCTGGGACCCACAAAAATCTATGCCATATGGGTAGCCACGTGCCACCAATGTCCAGCCTTTCCTATCATGGAAGCCTCATCAGATCTAGCCATGGAGGACTCTACAAAACTCATGGCCGGCCACACACTTCTTGTCATGGAGGACCTTACAGGTCCCAGCATGGAATATTTCCTATGTTCCACCATGGAAGAACCTCTGTACCCAAAAACATAAAGTTATCAGTTTTCTGTGAGGGAAATTTCCTTAATAGATGCCACCAGAGATCTCCAAAAGACCATAGAGCTCATCAAGCCACCACACGCTCATCTTTAAGCCATGGATCTACTGTACAAAACTACAAAAGTTCTTTTAAAAATTCCAGAGTCAAAGATGAGTCTAAAAATATCCTGCATGACATCAATCAAAAAAAGGTAATGAGACAACTCAATGAAAGGCTGTCTTCTTACGTGGAAATGGTCAGCTCCCTGGAACAGGAGAATGAAAGACTGGAGAAGAAGATTGGTGAGTGGTATTTGAAAAATGCTCCTAGATTGCCTCCTGACCATACCCAATATGCCAGGACTATACAGGAACTCCAGAACCAGGTATGGTAGACGTTCATAATGTGTATGCCAAACAAAAATAAGAACATATCTTTTGCAAATCTATATGTTGAAACTGAGAATTATATGATCATTTTGAATTTATTGTCAGAAACACATCTCAGTAAGTTGGAACAGTGGAAGGTTTATTACTGTGTTGCATTACCTCATTTTTTAACAACTCTTTGCAAATGTTGGGGAAGACTAGATGCTGTAGTTTTGAAAATGAGATGTTGTCTCTTTCGTGCCTGATTCTGTATTTCATCTGAAAAAAAAACATGAAAAATAGTTTATTTTAGTGTGAAAAATCACAAACTTATTACAAAATGATTTTCAATCTTCACTCATCACTGGTTGAAATATGTGCATAATGCAGTTTAGCATAGTCTTGGTGAAATAAGCAAGGCCTTTCCTGAAGAAAATGTAATCTGGGTGGCAAGTACATAGTAGCAGAACTCTGTAGGAATGACGGGGAGCAGTAGTTCCCTGGTGTGTGGCTATACTGCAGCCGAACTCCAATGCAAAATAGTAACTAAAGTAG